>NW_024583290.1:9564-80381 GCF_018398535.1 Haplochromis burtoni | reverse complement strand
AATGTGCGAGTGAATGTGAGTGCGAATGGTTGTCTGTCCCTGTGTGTTAGCCCTGCGACAAACTGGCGACCTGTCCAGGGTGTACCCCGCCTCTCGCCCTATGACAGCTGGGATAGGCTCCAGCACCCCCCGTGACCCTGAAAAGGATAAGCGGAAGCGAATGGATGGATGGGATGGATTTATAATTTTAATAAATGACATATTAAAAAAGGCATGAACATTTTTTTGTATCGAAAAAATATCGAACCGTGACACTAAAGTCTCGAACCAAACCGAACCGTGAATTTTGTGTATCGTTGCACCCCTAATATAAATATATCAAGAGGTTACCTTACACGTGTAGGAACACCTTTACCGTATTTTTGGGACCATAAGATGCAAAGGATTATAAGGCGCACTGCCGATGTACGAGTCTGTTTTCATACATAAGGCGCACCGGATTATAAGGGGCAAAACAAAACAGTCAGATAAGTCAAAATTTACTCAACTCATTCTTCTTGCTTCCTCCACTTCTGTACCATTGATTAATTAATGCTGAAATCTCTCGCAGCTGCTCTATTCCATGTTGTTGCAGTATATTAATGACTAACCTTGTATTGTGGATGGATTATCTCAGTTGTTCTCCTGACTGAAGTTTGGTCCGTTTACAGCATCCTGCCATGCGATTGCATTTGTCCCTGACCATTGGGAACCCTTGCCTTAACTTTTACCGAGTGGAACACAGTTGGCGGTCATCCTCCAGCTTCACTGTGTTTATGTTATGCTAACATAGCTGTGTCGCTAGCGATCACATAGCACATCATTATATACCAGCTAGCCAAACTTCAGTAACCCTAAAAACATCACTGCTGTTTAGTTTTCTGTCTTCATTCATGGTATAAGTGATAGCAGAGCTAACTTCCTTCTAACTTCTAACTCTGTTAAATTTCATAAAGTCTGTTTTCATGGATGCCTGGATGTTAAACTTAACTGTTACACCCTGTAAAGCAGCAATGCTGATCATTTTATTAAAGATGAGAAAATTTAGACAGTTTTTAACTCTCAGTGATGCCGCAGTGTTCGTTTGACTTTGGGAGCTGAAGGGGACGGCGTTTTGAACCCACATTACTCCGCGAGGCTCCCGACTACAGTAGGCGTAATGCTCCGACAATCCATCAAGCATTGCGACTTCATAGCTTACCAAAGTCGTACTAATACATTTTTTGACAGATATTTTAGTGCCGTGTACCACGTAAAATCGGTTCAAGGTCTGTAGGAACAACCAGAATTCATACATAAGGTGCACTGTCGAATTTTGAGAAAATTTAGGATTTTAAGTGCACCTTATAGTGCGGATAATACGGTAGTCAAACACAGTGGCTAACTGTGTAACTTATGCAACTGAAATTGTGCTGAGATCAGTCTGCTGAAGGTGGAAGTAACAAATCTGTTTCAGCACTTGAAACAAAAACACACCATCAAGTACTACCAGGCTATGGAGGAGAAAATGCTAGCAGGTGCTCCACTGAGCACAAGCTAGTTACACTCCAAAAACTAATGCAGGACTTTAAGTACATTGCTAAAAAGCTTGAACTAAGATAAAACCCAATTTTAAAACTACAGCTTTGAGACTAGCTAGCCTAGAACCTTGTAATTTCCACTCAAACTATGACCACAGCAATGTGCTAGTGAAATCACAAAAAGGGTTTTGCCAACTAGTTAAAGGAATACACATTTTTCCCGTAGCGACAAGTGCTCGCCAAGGTGTCACTGACCAGTCTGTAGGCCTGTATGACTGGGGGCTTAGCAGTCATTTTCTCAACAAAAGCCATCAACTTCCAACTGATCGAGTAATACTTGTTTATTACTTCATGACTGATGCTTGCCAGATGGTTGCAGAGGACTCCAGCCTCTGTGACTGGGTTCTTAAACAGTCCAAAGAAATAATGAAGAATAAAAACGACTGCACACCAGCTACACTTGAGCTAGTGAGCCATTTCAGATAGAACATTGAGATGTGTTTAAACATTAACCAAATGCTTCCCTGCCACAGAAGAACACCCCGGCGTGTATTACCCCTGCATCAGTAATTTAGCCACTGTTAACTCCAGCAAATAATGACTTAAAAAACACCTAAAAACAAACAAAACTACGTATTTAGTGTCTTTTTATAAACTCATGTAGTGCACTTTTTCAAATTTTTCTTCTTGATTCTTAAATCCACATCTGTTTTCTGGTCATGTCAAAGAAAAGCTGCCTCCTCCTCTGCCATTACAATCCAACCATAAATCACTAACAGTTACACTTTAACCACATCAGACTTACTCAGTGCATAACAAGCTTTTGTTGCTGACAGATGAAAAAATATTAAACTAGTTTAAGCAGAGTGCACGTGTGTGTCATATGCTGATCATAAACATGGATGGATGATGCTGTTTTAATCATCTGATCACATTTACCACGATACACACTCACACACTGTTTTCCTGTGTTCTTTCCATATCAGCAGAACAATATATGAATATCTTTGTGCCAATGTGCCCCATGAAAAAACAACAATCCATGTAACTTATTTTCTTTTAACTAAAATAAAATAATAATAAAAAATAAAATAATGTCTCTTCTTTAAATTTTCATTTATAGGCCATTGTTAAAGCTAAAACTGATAGATAGCCTAGTCTAGTAGACTGTGTGACTTGTAAAAAAAAATGTTGCTTAAATTCAAAGATATATAAAGTAACATTTTCATAGTTGCATATTTTTACTATGAAATTACACATTCATCGTCTGTAGCTACACACAAAAATGCTAACAAACAAAATAAACCTCGCATTTTGTTGCAACAAAAGAATGAACACACGAGGCAACATTTAACAATACCAAATAAGTTACGGCCTTTGGTCAATGTTGAATGAAACTATTTACAGCTGGTATAGATAACTGGTAACGCAACCACCCACTCATTTTAATTCCAAACACTGTGGTTTTGCTCTTACACGTCATTCATGTTATATTTAATACCTGTACGAGCAAAACAAACTTATACCTGGGCACTCCTGCATGGGCCTATCTAGTCTGGTTTCATTGCAACTTGATCCCTACCATTGTCTAGCTACCCTGCTGCCACGCATACACACCCTGATAGACTAGTTAGACCAGAGAGAGTGAGAGAGTGAGAGAGAGAGATGTGATAGATAGACATGAATCTAATGATATGATTGTGTTCTAGCAAGTTCTGGTTATAGCACATTTTAAAAAATTTAACCATGTTACCATTACAAGTAACATAGTCCATGGCTATTCTAACCAGTCTTTCAATGTCAACTGAAAACATGCAGATATGATGATGCTGTGACAGATCGTAGTAGTGTTTCACAGGAGACGACAGAAACTTTATCCCTTTTTTTTGGGAGGGGAAAGGACCGCTGTTTAATTTTGAACATCTTGTTGGTCAACTTCAGGTAATTTGCTTACAAAAAAAAAAAAACAAACAAAAAAACTAAATAATTAAGTGCTTTCAGTTTGTTTTCAAGACTGAAAGGGAACAAAATTTTCCAGTCAGTCACACTTGTCCTGCGATATTTAATGAAGACAAAATGTGAACAGAGAAAAAGATTCTTGGGGGAAACGGGCGACCCCTTGACACTGAAGGGTGATGCTGGGTCACCATCTGACTCTGAAAAGGAGCAGCAGGGGAAACCCTTTGGACAGATGTGTGAGGGCCCTTTTATTCTGAGCCTTTAAAAGGCCAGATGTGTTAGAGGATGACATCAGTTCACAGAGCAAGCAGATGTGCAAAAAGACATTTTTTTGCACGTGATAGGATGGACTGAATATTTTTACAATTTGAAGCCACCAACAGTTACACAGTCTTTCTATACATGTTCTCCCTCAGCCCACAAAAATATTATAGTGGTTTTCTTGTGTGGTTTAACTCTTTCCCACAAAAAAGACAACATTTGATGAGCTCCCCTGCACCCTTAATGATGACTTTTGAGACTTCCTTACATCAGTTAAAATGTTGATATATGTTGCGTCGTTGATGACCATTAGAACAGGTTCTGAGTTTTTCCAAGGTTTTCTCTGGTAAGCTGATCATCCTCATTAATTTCTGATCCATCCTCAATTTGTCAATGAAATATGACAGAAACCATTCAGTTCAGAAAAGAAAAACAAGGGTTACCCTTAATTCAAGGTTTTCAGTGTTGCACATACATGTATGTATGTGGGTACTCAAATCCTGGGTTGATTTCAATCTGATGAAACATGACTATTACAAAGCTTGAACAGTTATTGGGCTCATTACGTTGTCTTTTTAAGGCTTCTGTAATTTGTTATACTGAATATGAACAAATATAACCCACACAGAACAAAAATGGGAAAACTTTAAGCAAGTGCTTATTTTACATGAGCATGCATCTCAGACTTAAGTCTCACATCATTACTCATGATTTGCTCATCGAAACAGCTCCTTTTCCATTTTTCCAGTTCAGCATAATTAAAATAATTCTGTATGAATCAAGTAAATGTAATGTTACATTAAAAAAAGGCAAAAGGCCAACTTCCATGAGTAAATCATGAGACATACAAGTCTTAAGAGACTGTTATGACTTATACCGCATGAACATGGACTCCAGAAGCTCTCCCAATATATACATCCCGGTGAGCTGAAATTCAGACTGAATTGGGGAAGAAAGGTGATTTAAGTGACACAATTGTTGATACCAGAATGGCTGTTTTGAGTATTTCATGAAGTTCGAGTAGATCAGAAGTCACCACCCAGTAGGGAGGGTAATGGTTTTGGCAAAAAAAACATTTTTCTTAAAATGGTCCAAAGACAAATTTTAAAAAGCATTCACTGGAGATCTACTGCTAAAGACCACTGTAAAACAGCAGTCCCCAACCTTTTTTGTGCTGCGGACCGGCCTTTAACCCTCTCGAGGCAGGTGTTGCCGATTTGCAACAGTTAAAAACTAACAACCTGATTACCCCACATACATATTTTATGAGTTTTTTTTACTCAGAAGTACCACTGCAGGACTTGGTTGTGCATTAGCAACAAAAAGTTTAATTTGAGCTTGAGAGGGTTAAGGTGTCGCGGATGAATACAACAAAATGAAACCAGTACGAGTGAGTTAACGATTAAAAAAAACAAAAAAACAATTGCGATAAAAAATGATAAAACCCCTGAAAACCATAAATTTTTCACCCTAGCCTCAACTCTCACGGCCCAGTACCAAACGACTCAAAGACCGGTACCGGACTTTTGTTCAGTACTGAAGCTTCAGGTTAGCTCAGAACAGCTGAAAGCACTGTGTTTATCGTTTTCTGCACTACTGAGACGGTAAAAGTTTACAACTTGGAATATATTAAGCATATCAGTCCATCTGTTTTGCTAAATTTGTTGTCAGCATCTTTAACTAGTGCCACAGCACATTAGTGGTATCTCTATTACAAAGAGTAAAAATACAGATTTTTGACAGCTCTTTTAATACCAACACGCCTTCTCTCAACTGAAACTACTACCAATCCCTTTAGGTGATGACTATTCTATATCCAAGTTGTAGCCTCCTAGTATATATTAGTCATATCAGATAGAGTTAATGGTTAAACCACATGATCCACATTCAGTGGGCTGGCCTACACAAGTTGTCCTTTCAACATGTAAACACCAAAGGGGAAAAAAAACCTGTTCACAGTCACATGATGAGTGCAATCATGCTCAGACACTCCCTAAAGAAGGGCATTTCTGCATACTTATGCATACCAGGGTAAAGAGTTATCTGAGGAGATGTTTCCACTGAAGGCATGCACTTTCTGAGTTAAAAAGCTATTTAAGGAAATTTTCCACTGGCTATACGGGAACACTGTGGTATCATTGTAAGGAATATTCCAATGATACTGCTATGTGAGGTGCTCTTCATTTGCGAGGCACACACAGATTTAAACATTTGTTAAAGTCTTGTCTGAGACTCTGAACTATTTTGCTGAAAGGAATGGGTCATAATTTTGTCTAGCATTTTTTTAAGACAAGCGCTGCATAAATAATCGACCCAATCCTTGATAGTAACTCTATGTTATTCACATTTCAACAGAGGTAAACAAACACAAGCATTTTCCCATATCAATAAAAATAATTGTTATTTTTAGATTTGAGTCGATTTAAACCGATGTGATGTGTTTGTTGTCTAAAGAAAAAACATGCCCGCTCTCAGTACCCAAAACAAGCGTCATAACCTGCAGTCAGCCACATTAACCAGTATGTATCCTGTGTTGGGTAGGTGTCATGATCAGTACACACTCTACCACACGCACACACAGCTGGACCCTCATGTTGAACCCTGACTGTGATATTAAGGCACTTTGCAGTTAGCGGTTGGATAAATTGAGCATGCTTGAGCTTTTTTTCCCAGAGATGAATGAGCTGTTTGTTTGTGATTGTACACACAGGCCTGATGACACAACTCAGTGGGCTGCTGAACAGATTTAGTAATTATCACATCCTGCACTTTCATATTGTGGGGACACACACACACACACACACACACACACACACACACACACACACACACACACACACACAGACAGGATGTGTGGTGGTTAATGTGAATAACCACTGAAACTTGCTGTGCTGAAGTCGTGTGTATATAGATACTCAGATTTGTTTTTACTTTTTTTTACTCTTTATCAAGTACTTAGGCTATAGATAAAAGACTTTAGGCTGTTCTGTGGTTGGTGGGCAGTACTTGTTCTCAGTCACATACTCTTTATGATGCAAGGAAAACCCCACTATGTAACAGACAAGTAAATCGTTGACTTCTCTTTAGATAAATGGTTGCATCACTTTTTTTTAGGAGAATTTCCCGTGAGTAAATTGACTGACATATCAGCTCAATGACTGTTTTATTGAGCTCTTTTCAAGAAATCACTCCAGGAATTTTGGTCTGGCAACAAAAGCATTTGTGCAGTGTTTTCTGATGACGTATCTATCCGGCCTGTACTCCATCTTTTTGCCAAAAGCTAAGACATGCTCCAAATCCTCTGTCCAAACCCTCTACAGAATAAGGGTATGGCATGCGCTTTAATGGCCAACTAAATGTCAGTAACTGAACCACTTTATTAGTTGACCAAGCTAAATGGTCAGTTGAACATGAGTCAATCAGAAGATTAGGCTGGAAAATTTCAGTGTGTGAGCCTGTGGTGGTGACATGAAGCGTCTGCAGGCAGATTTCAATTTAAAAACATGAACAGTCTGGATTTAGCCACAGTCTTATTATTACAGTTAAAAATTTCACTCAATTGTAGGACGGTGTTAAAAATGTAACTTGGAACACTTTTTATCCGACCTTTATCCAGACTAGTGACTAGGAAACCATTTCATTTTTGCTAGGGAGTAACAATATAGTACATGTTCATATTAAGTGCTTGCATTATAAATAAAAGGTAACGTTAAAACATTTCATTGATACTTTTGGTATCATACAATGAATTTTAATAGCACTGGTAGCAACAAAGAATGGTTCGGATGCCTTCCTAGTTAGTACTAAGACCATTACTAGCTTTACTGCATCTCTTTTTTTAACATTGTTTGTCTTGCCAAGAGGGTTTAAATGAACAATGGAGAGTCTAGACTAAATGAGAATAAAGTAGTGTTTGTTGAAGACTGCCTTGAGACAATACAGGGTCACAAATGGCTTTAAATTGGTTCACAAATGGCTTCAGTAATATGAATCCTGTTTGGAGGCTATTGTTGCCATCTCACTAGACTGGGTTTCACACAATATCAAGTACTGGATAAAAAAAGGCTGTCAGAAAAAAAAAAGAGCTACAGTAAGTATATTTCCCACTTTTCAAAGAAAGAATAACAGGTCTTTTACATGCTCTCATATCATGTTTCCTGAATTTGGAGGTAGGCTGCTACTCTCAGCAGTCTGACTACCTGATATATTATGGTCTGGGGTGCCTGCTGTAACCAGGAGGTACTTGGTAGACAGGTTACCAAGGTAACCAGCAACCCTCCATGCTGAGCAGCTAGTGCGAGTATGTGCAAATGAGCAGCTCAGAGTGTAGCAACACAGCATTTTTATGGGCCTCTGAAACTTCATTGGCCAAATAAACAGCCTGGGAAAACTCTTGCTGCTAGAATGAGCATTGTTTCCTCATATGCAAGCAGGCTGTATGTTGGACACGGGAGGGAGGGTGAAAGAAAAAGACAGGAAAGGGGAGAGGGGCCTGTCCTAGTTTCACTCGAGCCATGTATATGCATTCTCTAAATATGTCACTATATTTAGGGTATGCAAAATATGGCAAACCTCTGACAAAGGCCAGCGATTCCCATACATGCTACGTCACAACAAGAAATACCCCACAAGTACGTCCACTGTATTTTTCCCATGCAATGTGAGAAGCAAGCTAAACAATCAGGATTTATAGAAATCACTGAGAGGTTTCTTGTAAACCACAGCTGATATCAGACCTGTGGGACTGACATCCAGTTGTGGTCATAGGAGGCTTGGTTTTTGTTAGATTTCCTAATATTGCACTGACGAAAATGAATTAGGAGCAAACTATACTAGTCCTGAACAAAAGTTTTCATAAAACGCTTCATCATCTCAACATTAAGCTCCATGATTCCGGAAAATATTCCAATAATTATGCCAGGTTCTGTTTACTTAGTTATGCAATTGTACACTTTGCTCAACATATCAAAATTTTAGGCATTTCTCACAATTTCCTGACTTTACACATGGACCAGTAAAACCAAATAAGCAGCATTTTGTTGTCTCTTTCGCATACTTTACTCACACCAGGATTTCATCCAGTTTAACTCAAACAGACAGAAAGAAAAACATCTTCCCACATGCAGCCCATGGGAGAAAACTTCTTTGAAAAGCGTTTCACCATCACTAAAGTCTATTTGAGGCTCTGTGACATTAAACCATTTTGAAAGACTTCCTATTTTATCTTGGCCCGTGGGAAACCCCTTACCAAAAGTATCTGTGCTGGAATTGTCCAAACATGATCCCGGGACAGAAGAGGATGGGTTGGATTAAGTTCTTTAGCATAAGAATGGAGAAGAATGAAGTCATTACAATTACAGTACAAACCAATCAGCCATGAGATGACAACATTCTGTCTCCAAATTTTACCATTTAATCCACACCTTCGATGCCATAACTTGACTGTGAAGTTGGAATTTCCATAACAGTTCATCTTTTTATCTTCTTAGAGCATCAGAAACCCCTCCCCATTTGTTGCTTTGCTTGCCGTAGCAACATCATCACACAGTTGTGTCTATTTATGCCAGCCGTTAAGGCATCATAAGCTTGCTGCGGTATTCTCCTAAACGATATTTGTCACCACTCAGACAATACCGCCACATACGTGTTGATGTAGGAAGAAAATATCTCAACAATGGAAGCAAAGACTTTGCCAAGTGTTTCCTCCTTACATAGTCTCAAGTTTTCAAACTGTTGCAACCTCTCCCTCTGTATATAGAGGTAAAAAACCAGCATGATCCTGCACCTGTGTCTTTAACCCAGCTGCAGCAGCAGGTTGCAAAAATCGAGAGGCCCACGACCGACCGAAGTACAACAAAGATTATGTCACACAGCACATGATGTAATGTCAAACTCAGCAAGCGCCATACTTGCATGACAACCATAAAAACACCATTAGAAGTTCCTCCTTCTGTAATCAGGGATTACAGTTATGGATTGGTGAATAGTGAGTTTCCCACATTCATCACTTGATTGCTAAGTCAAGTCTCAGCCTGCCATAAATCACTCAGGGTGAAGACGCCTTTAGGGAAAACACTGAGAAAGATCACTAAACTTGAAACTGAGGACAATGAGCGCCTCGATGTTGTTCTTGTGAAACACTGCAAGTCCCGGTGTTTTGTGTTTAAGTCTGTAGCGATTTGGTATCATGTCCAGCCGCACAGCAGATATCATCAGTCCAGCAGGTGAGCAAGTTTAGCCGGCACCTGACATGTTTAGTACACAACAAGCAAAGGACATCAGCTGGAGGGCATTTATCATCTATGAAGCCCCCTCTGCATGGTCTATCAGGCTCACCAAAGACTCCACAGCCTATTAAAACCTTGCTTGGATCCATTTTAATCGAATTTATCAAAGCATGCTGCTTCTATGTAAAGGCAATAATATAATTATATAAAATACTATATTACATGAAATAGTAGTAGTGGCTTCTGTGTAATCCATAGAGTGGTATACTGAAAAATAAAAACCATGTCATCACAGTGATGTAAACAGGATGTTGATAAAAAGGACTCTGCTCACTAACTTGCAACTGAGCTGTTTCCCTAACAGGTAGATGATCTGCTAATTATTTTGCTGATTTAATATTTAATAACAATAAGAAAGAAAGAAACCCAGTAACACCACACAAGCAAATATATTTTGAAAATTAATAAATAAATAAAAAATAAAAACCTGATTTACAAAGATAAAAAAAAAACATGTTATAATATGACTAATTGCAGGGGGCTTATTCCATTAAAGAGAATAACAGCTTGAAGGTTGGTACACTAAAATAAGGAGGTAACAAGTCAAGTTTTTACAGCACACAGAAAAATGTATACTGTAAGTAAAAGAAAAGAAGCAGTACCCAACTTCGTGTATTTTACAGGAAATAAGAACTAATTAGAAGGTAAGTAACTTTAAGTAGTGAATGAGTCATTGTAAGTTGAGTAAGTAGTATTTTAGAGAAAAGGAGAAAATTATACAAGAAGCAAGTAGTTTTAAATACTGTGTAATCTCATGGTAACTAATAATATTTTCCCATCACACACTGTATTTTTGGGGTCCAGGCTGTATTATGAAGTGGCTTAACCTTGCCTAACTTCCAGGTATTTTGCAGGACATGGGACCCTCCCTTCCTGTACACCAAGTTATGTTTGGACAGTGATGGTGAAAGAAAAAAAAAGGTTAGACTGCATCTTCATAAAGTTGCACAGGCCTGCAAATGTTGATGCCATTTATTTTTTCTTATAAGTTGGTAAGGGAGAACAGTCCTCATTAAATTCATATTAGTAGACTGTAAGGACAGTTGAATCACAGAACATTTCATACTTGCAGTATAATCATTTCTTTGCTTCCTTTAAAAACTCGATTTTTCGCTCCCTTATTCTAGAACATTGAAATTCTGTTGAATGACAGGGGAATTATGCCCTGGGTTGGGGACAGTATTATAAAGTGTGACCTAAAATGCTTATATTTAATAAGTAAATCGATTATTTGACCTAATTTTACACACAGCTATAAATAATGTAGCATACACTAATAAGCGGGCACAGTTATAGGATTTGCTCTGAAAAGGTAATACAATATTAATTATTAACAAGTAATGGGTTCCTTATTCCCTTTTTAAACTTTATTTATTAAAATTATTCACATTTTTTAATATACATATTTATTTTATTTTAAAAAAGGAATAGGCCATAGCATGCTCAATACCATACTTCAACCAGGCTGGCTTTAAATACACTGGTGGAAACCCTGCATGTCATGGCCATAGACCCCCACCGACTTTAGACTCTCCATGTTAAAGATTCAACATGTTGCACTGTGTTTTGTTTTTTAATCAAACAAAGTTACAAAATTCAGTAAAGAAAACAGCAGCTGTTGCACACTGTAACCTGTGTTTTGTCACATAAGACCACTTAAATTCTCCAAAAGGTGATGCTGTAAGGCTTGGCATTTTAATCCGAGTCCGTGGGGTTTAACTTGCTTTTAAAGTCAGCCTCAGGTGGCTTTGTGAAGAAACTGCAATTTTCAAATCTTCTATGCTGTCTTCATTTTTCAGCCCCTGTGGGTTCCACTTGGTTGTAAGTGCCAAATTCTAAGATGTTATATTGATAATTACAGCAAGCTTAATTCCTTTAAATTGATGGACTGTTTAAGATAAAGTCAAAATATTGCAAACAAAGACCTAATCAAACCAAATATACACATATATTAAAGAGATACATGGATATAATAGTATTTGAAGCTGTATTTTCTTAAAGACTAGTTGTGATAATTAATTAAAAGAGAATTAATATAAAATTTACCATTGTCTGTTTTCATGTTACACAAGAAGAGATTGACAGCAGCCAGACATTCAGCAGAGGTTTAGTGTAATGACTGGTTTGGAGTTCTAGGGAAAATTCACCAGAAAAATTCCCAACAGCTTCCAATTTTCCACATGTCCTAAAGCAGCATTTTTATCCACTGGCTAATAAAGTAACTGACTAATAAACAGTTGACAGACTGACTGACTCCTGGAAGACAGCGCAACACTGAACCCAGCTGCAGCTCTGACAAGTCGTGACTCTAAGCTCCAAGGTCTAAAACTGGTTCTGTCTGTGGTGAATCACTTTATACTTCCTGAAAATAAATCAGAATAAATGATGAAACATCAAAATGTATAAATAGTAAGATGTTATGTTTATGATTAGTATGAGGAAACACAGCTAATGAGTTAAAGTCAAAAATCTAAAATGCATCTAAAAATAGGCCAAACGTCACTCGCAAATTCCCAAATAGGAACCAGTACGGAAATTCCAGGAGACTTGTAACCACAATTAGTCCCCTGGCTAAAGAACAAACAGTAATAACAATCCCAAAGTTTAAGAAAGAACAACTTTAGTGTCAAATAAAGGTACTGTTTACAGCAACAATAATTTCTGACACAGCTAGGTCATGTAGCACACATTGACCCATGTAGACAGATGGGACAAGGGTTCATCCTGGGTCACAGTGCTGGTATGAAAGGGGCACAGGTGTCCTGTGGTCTGAACTCAAGAGGAGCTTGACTGCTAAACAGCTGGGAGGATGGATGCAGCTGTGATCGAATCCAGAGGGAGGCAATAGGAGGATAAGAGGAAGGAAGAGAAGAAGGGATAAGTGGAACAGTGGAGATAAATTCTGTAAAAATGCCAAGAGGAAGGAGGCTCTGTGTTTGTGTGTTTGTGTGTACTAGCCTGCAGGAATGAAATTAGGTGGGATGGTGATTCTGTAATTCATTTTCTTCTTTTTGTAGCCAACTGTTTCATTTCACCGTCGCCCTTTCCTTGTCTACGGCATCCCTGACATTGCTGGCACAATTCAAACGCACAGATTCTGATTAAATCTCACCATTACGTCGGGGATAGGGTGTGCTAAAATCACTTTCCAGAGAGACTAGTTGATTACTAATTGAAACATTGTCTTTCTGAGCTCTTCAAAGCTCTGTACACCCGACAGGTGTTTTCAATGAGTCTGCTTATATGCTGTGTTTTGGAATTTCAGGAAATCTGTCAGCAACGTAGACAGATGCATGTGAGAGACACATTAGTAAATTGAAGCCTTCAGCTGAGCATTTAGGTCACTATACTGATGGATGTGGACTCCAAATCGGACATTATTACAACAGCATGACTTGAAACTATCAACCAAGGTTAAAAACTTCTCAGGAAATTTTCTTCTGAGGTCACATAGTGAGCGAGCTAATGCCAATTTTCTCAAAGACTTAACACATGCAGAATTATTTTTGCAACCAAATTCATCACTCCCTGGTGGCCAACAGAACATATGCATGTTTAAGGTAAGTATTTTCAACCCTGCAAGCTGCATCAATTTTGTGTAGGTGTGCCTCAGAGGAGGCAGAGCAGGTTGTGTGTGTGTTGTGTGTGTGTGTGTTGTGTGTGTGTGTGTGTGTGTGTGTGTGGTGTGTGTGTGTGTTGTGTGTGTGTGTGTGCACTGTGGAAAGAGTTGCTTGTCAGAATCAAAATTAGTTCATATCTTTAGTACATAGGGCTGGGCCATATTATACCGTTCACGGTAATACCGGTATAATGTTAGGCAAGATAGGAAAATGAAATATCGCGATAGAATATGAGTAAAACGCGCATGCGCAGTGCCTTTGTTTTCATACGCACATGGCCGATTGTTGAGTGAAACAGATGAACCAGAATTGGTTTGTAAAAATGGTGCAACTTCAGTGATGTGGAACTGGTTTGGTGTTTGTCCGTCAGATACACGACAAAGCACATTTTTTTTGCAGAACATGCAAGCGGCCGTCGTTATTGTCGTATTTGTCGGACTAAGATGCTCTTAAATCTGGGAGTAATCTGGGTCCTAAACCCCTCTTCAGGTCAAACGAACACTGCACTGAGAGTTAAAAACTGTCTAAATTCTTTCATCTTTAATAAAACGATCAGCATTGCTGCTTTACCAGGTGTAACTATGAAGTTTAACTTCCAGGCATCCATGAAAACAAAATGTATTACATTTAACGGAGTTAGAAGTTAGCAGGAAGCTAGCGGAAGTTAGCTCGCTAGTTTCGCTAGTTACCTAAGCATGATATTGCATGTTCTGACTGAGAGATTTCTGAAAAAAATCAAACGTACAGCTCTGCTATCACTTCCAACATAAATGAAGACAGGAAACTAAACAGCAGTGACGTTTGTAGGGTTACTGAAGTTGGGCTAGCTGGTATATAATGATGTGCTACGTAATCGCTAGCGACACAGCTATGTTAGCATAACATAAACAGTGAAGCTGGAGGACGAACACTAACACTTTTCCACTTATAAAAGTTAACGTGAAGGTTCCTCATGGTTAGAGACAAATGCAATCGCATGGCAGGATGCTGTAAACGGACCAAACTTCAGTCAGGAGAACAACTGAGATAATCCATCCACAATACGAGGTTAGTCATTAATATACTGCAACAACATGGGAATAGAGCAGCTGCCAGAGAATTCAACATTAATGAATCAATGGTACAGAAGTGGAGGAAGCAAGAAGAATGAGTTTAATAAAGTTTGATTTATCTGACTGCTTTGTTTCGCTTAATGTGCCTTATAATCCCGTGCACCTTATGGTCCGAAAAATACGTACTGCACACTGCAGTTTAATGTTGCAAAGCACCTCTTTTTAACTTCAGTGGATATTATACATGGTTATGCTCAGGATATGTCAGCCCATTTCTACTGGAAATGCCTTTTGGTTAAACTTTCAGCAAGGAATTTGCATTTGCACTGTTACATTTTTATAAAGCTTTAATGTACATAAAAACCAGCTTCTTGTTTAAGTGAAAATAAATGGAAGGTTGTCTTTTTGCGCTAGTAATGTTGTGGAGTTGTATTTTGTCTCGCATCAATTATATCGTCAGTTATATCGTTATTGCAAATTTTCAAATATATATCGTGATAAATATTTTTGGCCATATCGCCCTGCTCTATCCAGCATGTGATGAGGTAACCAAATTTCATTAAAGACCTGGAATAAGGCCTTGATTACAACTTCCACTTCCATGAGTCTCAACAAAATTTTGGTATTGGACATTGAGCGTAAGGGTCTCTATGGCTGTTTCTTACCACCACGCAAATCATTCACACTAGCTGTGTGTATGTCCCAGGTGGCAAACGCAAATACGTTTAATGGAAATGACTACCTGGTTGTTTCTCCAGCTCTCTGTGTTCACAGTGGAGACTTTTAAATATGGTCTAAAATGTCCAGTTTAAGTAAGAGCTCTCAAATCATGCACAAAACAACTCTTCTGGGCGCTTTGAGTGCTCGGAAGAGTAGAAAAGCGCTATATAAGAACCAGTCCATGTATATACGTGATGAGAGAAGTTGTAAAACTTCAGCAGGAAGTATTTTATCATTACAAGGTAGGTTTGTGATTTCTGGGACTATCACAGTTCATAATACCCATCATAGTCCTCCATGCTCAGTGGCTGACAATCACAAGTAATTTCTGCTTTCTCTACTAACCAAAAGACAGCGAGCAAAGTGGCTACATTCATATTTCAGACCGTATAAGCTCTGATATAACTAATGTAATCCATAAACTAATGAATAAGCTAAATCGCAGCACCAAAAAACAGACACAAGTAACAGCAACACTCTTAACAGCGCCCACTTCTGATTGACTGACATCTACTGAGCCATGCTGGCATCTCTTCATTAGAAAATTAGATGTTCCAGTCATTGAATCCAAATATTTCGATAGACACAAACGTGAGACTAAAATTTTCCCCCGGACGTTTGAGAGAAAAACAAAGAGAAAAAGACAGCTTTGTAGGGTAATTTCCACTGCCATTCAGCAAAATTGATTAATGTTTGGATCCGTTTATCTAAACTCATTATGCTCTGCTTTGACCCACTACATCCTATTCATACTTGATGTACCCTGTCTCTAATGATTTTCCCACTAGGATGATTAGAGTTGCATCTCACCCATTAAGTCTTTAAAATCTACTTGCTACGCAATCCATCCGCCTTCATCTATTCACCTCCTACCACCCAAAACCTCCCTCTTCTCTCATCATTAACCTCCTCCCTCTGCAGCGTTTCTTCTCTCACACTTCCTTCATTCCTGTCCACCTTCATCATCATCCCCGTCTTTAGTAAATGTGTGTTGGCACAGCTTCAGTTAATTGAGAAAGACATCCACCCTAACAAGCAGGACGTCCACGAAGCAATGTGGGCGTCAAGCATCAGTCGCGTCACACATCCAGAGCTGAAAACAACGTGCCTCTCACTAGCACCTACAAAAACACCCCCTCCACATTCATGCAATGTGTTGACAAGCTTGGCCAGGCCTGCCTGTAACAGCTTGTCATGTCCAGGCCACTGCCCTTGGCTTCAACATGACATCATTCGCACCCGCTGTGACCTGCAACGAACCGGACCACTGCCCGGTTAAACAGTAGGAACCTTCTTAAAAGACCTTCCGCTATCAAAGTGGAAGACAAAGAGACAAAGAGAAGACAAAGAGAAGACTGAGATTTGTTCTCTGTTTATGCTACACAGACAGTCACACAGAGCTGTCAAAATATTTTACACATTCAGAAACTAAAGCTAAGAACTCCCCATAAGATTTGAATAATTACTCTGCATGCTGCAAACCAGATGTACTCTTAAGTTATCAGTTTTATATCATCATAAGAATAACAGACCCTGGGCTACAGTCAACGGAAACTGGAAGCAGACATTATCAGAAGTCTGTGGACATCAGACTAAAACCAGGCACAGCCTCAATGGGAGAAGGAGTGAGGAGAACTCTGGAAAATGATCAAGGGACTTGTTGTTTTTTAAAGATTCAGACTGAAATGGCCCAATAATACCCACTGCAACAAAGTCAGAAAACAATAGAGGACAAAATGTAGTAGCATACGTACACAATACAGCACATCCTCAGAGCTGCACATTGATAACACATCACAACTGCCAACTACACAAGTGTAAATCCTGACTAAAAATTCAATTGTACAAAAGAAAATGGTGAAAAAACCTCCAAAGGTTCAGGAAAACATGCCTGGTAAGGGGGGGGGGGTAATACTCTGGAAAGAAGAGGAATGAAAGTCACTAGAAGAAAGACAAAAAATGAGTGTGCAACTGACACTTAGACAGGTGGAAAGGTAAACAGAGATAGTGAAGATAGGAGCAGCGATACTGAGGGTCGATACATGGGTTTAAACATCCAAAGCAACAGACAATGTACAGGAGTGGATAAGAAGAGAGCGCACACAGGGTGGAGCAGCTGGAGATGAGTGTCAGAGGGATTTGTTAGAGAAGCATAGCAACAAGATTGAAAGGAAAGTTTTATAAGATGGTAGTGAGTCCTGCTGGTTTGGTTTGGAGATGGTGGCACTGACAAAAAGACAGGAGGCCAAGCTAGAGATGTTAAGATTTTCACTAGTCGTGACCAAAGTGGACAAGATTAGAAATTAGCACATCAGAGGGACAGCTCAGGCTGATTGATTTGGAGACAAATTCATAGAAAAAAGGCTGGACATGTTCTGGGGAGGAATAGTGGATATATTGGAGCTGCCAGGCAGGAGGAAAGGGGGGAAGACCACAGAGAAGATTCATGTAGTGAAGGAAAATGCAGAGGGTTGGTGTGACAGAGGAGAGACAGGGTGAGATGCTGAAAGAAGAAAAAGATGATGATGAAACAAAAAAAAGAACAAATAAAAGCTGCAAATGTGAGGTGTTTGGTGGCAAATCGATAGCTGAATGGCTGCAAAAGACAACAAACAGGAGCAGCTTCCAGCTGTCAGCACCGAGTCTCAGGTTTAATTCCAGCCTGGGTAAAATGTATAGCCCTGTTCAATTTCCCAATGATTTTTGTCTTTCTCTAATAATGGCACAATGCCATATAGTAAGTATACTTTTTACTACTACTGTATACAACATTATTCAAAAGTATCTAATCTTTTGCATAAAAGACACAAAAAGACCTGAAAGCAGCAAGAATAGTGCCATAAAAATAGATGACGCTAGACTCTGACATACTGCAGGCCAGTCTATAAATATCACCAACACGAGCAATGATAACAAACACCCTTGTATGAGTCTGAAGGCCACCTGATGCCAAGAACGCAAACAATCCTCTTGCTAAATGCATGAAATCATTTACACGTAACCCCCACTACCCTGCACAGCACCTCCCGTGTGACATGTGAAGAATCAAAATAGCGAGTCTTTTCTGACAATGTGCACGACAGATGAAGGAAAGAGCACCAAAGTCCTGTGAGCCTTTGTGCACGAAGCTAAAACCAGGTCGCTGTTCTGAATCTGAGCCTCGACAATCAGTCTCCTTTCCATCGGACAGCCTTTTAAGTGAAATCATGTCCAGCCTGTCCTTTCTCCAACTACCCCACACCTTCCCATTCTCGATCCCCTTATCCTAGTCTTTCGGTTTGGCCGATCAGCAGAGACGACCGCCCGTCAGCCTCTTGTCCTTCAGTCAGACTTGGCTGCTCCACTGTGCTGGCCTCCAACTCACCTCGTCCGGAGAGACCAAAGCACAGCATGGCAGCATCCTGGCACTAACGCACACACTCATACAACACACAGAAGAGCTTTAATTCAGACAAACGCTTCCTACTTCACGAGTGTGTGTCGGACGGCAGGAAGCCAGCGAGGTAATAGGATGTTCCTTGCTCGCTTTGTAGCGTCTCAAAGAGCTGGGCTAAAGCCAAAGAGTGGAGTAAAAGCACAAAGCCGCACTGAAAACGACGCTGGCTTCCCTTCTTCCCGTTTCATTTAAGGACGACACCTAAGAAGGTGATACAGGGTGAAATACAAACAAACAAACTGCGATTGGGGGGACTTAGTGTTAAATTCTGCCGCCCAAATGTGAGAATTTCATTTCTTTTTAATCTGATTGAGTTTTGAACTGCTCACATTAGAATATAGCAAAATGTAGCCAGTATCTTAATAGGTGAAGCAGCCACTTGCCCAACTGTACATAGAATAACAGTTTTTTAAGCCAACTGTAATCTTTTAGTTTGACACAGTTTTATTGTTATTCTCAGACTTATTTGAAATCAGAGACTTCAATTTTAGAATAAAACAAAAACAGAAAATAAAAGCACACTTCCTGACATTAGAGGGGCAGTCATCTGTAAAGCACAACAGCCAATCAACAGTTTTATGTGGTGTCTTGTGGAGGATAAGCCCTAATCTGACATCAGACAGCCAACACATTAATCCCATCAGCGGACTCGGGGATTATGACGGTGTGTGTCAGCCAGCGTCTACAGTCAGCATATCGGAAGCGCTTCACTGATGGTATACAGACTGGAGCATGTGACAGCGTATCTCATGATTCATAATTTTCTGTTACTCATATACAGTACACTGCTTGGGCTGTGGTAAACACAAGACACAGAGCATTTCATATAAAACCCCACACACAGACTTATGCTTTCCTTTGTTTATATCAATGCATTTCTGCACCTCACAAACTCATCACAACCACAACATTAGCAGTGGATCACCATTCATTCACATCTCTTTGTGATTTTGATCCAAAGAAGAAAAACTGAATGGGGAACTCTCAAAGCAGACGCGAGGCCAACAAACCCCTGACAAATCATATGTGAGTCCATATGTGCTTTATTTCCCAAGTCTTTCCCCCCCTTTTTTTCTTTTGCATCTCAGGCAACCAAACAGATCTCTCTTTGTGGGTAGCAGATGATCGGGTTACATGTGAGGGCTGAGCAAGAAAAAAGAAAAGGAAAAAAATATGAATTTATTTTAAAATGCAGATAATAATCACTGAGGTCAGCCGGAGGAGTATCATCTTGGGGAGATGAAGTGCTCCCTCCTCCTCCTCCTGCACACGCACACACACATATACAGAGAGAGAGAGGGGGAGTGCTTCTGGTAGCCTTTCTGGTTACACAGCTCGTAATGGCCAACACCCAAAAAAAAATACAGGATGGAGCCCCACCGCAAGATTAATTGAAGCTAAAATCTGCATACACTGCAACTAAGAAACACTATTTTGAGAAAGGGATGGTAAAAAAAAATTCATCTTCTAATATCAGCTGCAGCTCGTGTTTGACACACTTGTGACATTTAAATGTTACTCACATTTTAGCCATGATTTCACTATAAAGGCAGGACACACACGGCGTGAGGTCCACATGTAACGCCGTATGTGTGTCTATAATAACCATGTGTTCCTTCCAGTAACATGGAAGTTGGGACAAAAGGCTGGAGAACTGGCAACAAAGGGAAGCGTTATCCCAATTAGTAAGTGAATCAAACGGCTGTGAAGTTGCGATTCGTTTAAAAGGAGACCGAGCAGGACAGGGGGCTCTCTCCCCTCCACCCTCCAGCCGGGAGTCCCTGCCAGAAACTGGGTGTAACACATGTAAGAAAACCGTCAACATCCAACTTAGTAAGTTGCCAGACAAACAAACAATTTTTTAAAATCAATTTACCACCACAGATATTATTAAAGCTGGCAAATAGCCGGGTGGTGGAGGCAGCGTGACCCGCACCCCGGCTCGCTGTCGTGGCCGTGTGTCTGCAGCCGTGCCTGCCTATTGTTTCCTCCGCTGTCACAGCCGTTAAGGTGCGCCTCGGATTAGCTTTAGCTTTAGCCTCGCCGGCTACAGCACCGCAGCCGACCAGGCTAGCACCAACGCCTAGCCGCTCTCCGCGACACAAAGCTAAAAAGGTAACACGGCACCTTTCTTCCGCTCTATTGCCCCAAAGTCGCGGCGGTGTCCGGGCCGAAACACAAAGAAAACAAGCCCAGCACTTTCTCACAAGCACACTTAAAAAGAGTTGAAACGTACCCAGAGCTCCGTTCCCCAACTCATTGCGAAATCCTCTTTCTGAGTTCTCCAGTACTGGAAGCAGTTTTCCCCCCGCTCAGACTCTCCAAACGGCCGCCGGGATTCGGTCCTTCCGACTGTCTGCCGACTGAACACACACTCCACCTCCTTCACCTCCTCCTGAATCAGCAGGGACGCCCTTCCAGGGGCCCTGGACCACAGACAATCTACAAAGAGAAAAACGGATTTATGTTCAGTGAACATTTTTAATCAGGTCTTTCATATTAAGTGTATTTACCTGAAACCAACAATAAAGAAAGAACAGAGTAAAGCAAAAATACAAATAAAAAAAGACACATTTTCAGCAGCTCAGTTTAATTCAAACACTGATTAAATGTATGAACTGGATACAAACTCGAGTATAGAAATGGAATGAATTATTTAGTCGGCATAATACGAAATGCTGCAGGAAAAAAAAAACAGATTTTATGGTATGACAATGTAATACATTTTAATTTCAGTCATTTTCATATTTCACGAAGCTCTCTTTTGGCGCATTTGTTGACTGGTTATTTAAAATTAATTAAAATAAGAAGTAATTTACATTGTCCCATTTTACTGGCCATGAAACCACTCAATAATGAAAATATTAGTATTAACAGCGTCGTAAAGTTTGCAAAGTTTAGATAAATATTTTAATTTCGTTTGTCTTTGGTGTATTTTAATTATTTTTATTTATTTTTTTTATTTGTCCTGATCTCTTACCATATTTCCATCATTACACATCATTTCTATAAAGCCGGTTGTTATTGGTGTTAATAATAAATTAATTTATAATTCATTATAGTTCCTTTTATTTCAAAAAGTCATGTTTAAAGCTACCGGTAGGTGTTTGGATAGGTTTATTTTTGTTTTGTTTTGCTATTTTGACATCAGCGCGTATATTAAAAGTTCGTACGAGGCAAAATATTTATTTGAAAAGTGTTGAAAAGTATCAGAAAAGTATTTCTGATGACCTAGAGCATTAAAAACGCTTTAAATATAATCCGTTTACAGTTTCTTTAATAATGATTTAGTGGTTCCCTCTAGCGGCCAAGATGAATTATTACAGATCTTGATTTATATATAATTAATAAATAAATATTGTAAATTTTTGCAAGTTGAACCTGGAAATAATCCAAAAGGTTGAAGAATTTAAATACTACGTTTAAAATTAAAAATAAATGTTTTTAATTCTGCTCCATTCCTGTCTACATAGTTGCAAATTCTACTGCATTAGACTGGCTCTTCACAGGTTTGTTGCCATAAATCAGCTTGATTTATCATATTTATTTGCTGTTAAATTTGATAGTAACTCACGTTTCCACCGGAAAACTTTGTATTATGTAGGCATTAAGTTTAAACTGCTGGCTTGAATCTTTTTGTAGAAGATTAATACCGCAGCAGGACAAACTGCACCACAGAGCTTGGCAAGAACTAAAGGCCAGTGAAAACTAAAAATTACTGACCTCAGCATGAGGCCTCCTTATAATTATATTGCTTACATGGATACAGTGGATATAATGTTTAAATGCATCATTTTTGCGATGTTAAAAAATGTGATCACAATGATTCAAAAGTTTTCCCACTTTAATGTGACCTGTAATAATTCAACTGATGAACAAATGTGTTAGAAGAAAATAATAATTTTAATAACAAAAAATGTTTTTTAAGGTGTATTTTTGTCAGAAAACACTTCTGTCCTGCAACCCTATCACATAATTTCGACATATGGAAATACATGACATTGTTGCCACGTGTAATACACATCTAGTGCATGGCGAGTCCCCTGGCAGCCTCACTGACCAGTATTCATCTTGGCTTTTAATCAGTTTTGGGGGGCATCCAGGTTTTTCGTCCCATGTTTTCTCCACTGGGTTCCACAGTATATCCAATGCTGTGGAAATTTTTTGTACCCTTCTCCTGCCTGATACATTTAAACAATGAGATCCTTTGATGCTTTTTAAATCCCTGCTTGCCCTGCAGGGGGTCTTTGTTTATCCTTCAAGCTCCCAGTTTGGGGGTCCCTCCTGAGTGCTCCATTTACCACGGGGATCACTATTGCCTTCACCCTCCACATCTTCTCTAAGTCCTGTGTGTTTCTCAAGCTTCTTGCGTGACTTCACTCCAGGTACATAGGCCCATAGGAGTGAATGTGAGCATGAATGGTTGTCTGTTTCTATGCTAGCCCTGTAACAGCCTGGGGACTTGTCGTACTCTGCTTCTCAGCTTTGGAAGCTGAGATAGGCTCCACTGCGTCCCTGTTTCTTTGCTCAAATACTGCAGTAATTTAAGACCAGCAAAAGCAACAAATGATCAAATATGAAATGTTTTATTGACACTGCACAATACATGAAACATTGCTAAGGCAAGAGGCAAAACAAATTTCCCATGTCTAGTCATAAACCTAATTCAGTAGCATAAAGGCACAAATTAAAAGTAGTAATTATGGGAGCTGCTGGGTGAGTTTTTAATAATACCGCATGATATTTTTTACACCTGCAAAATAATAAGAAACTAAAGCTTTGAAATGAACGGAAGAGAGTAGAGTAGGTAAATTTTATTTGCCTCCAAATTATATTGGAGTGGAAGTAGCAGCATTACCGTCTAATCCAAACTCCGTAGCGGTTGGTGGCGGAATTGCGCCACCCTACAGTATACCGCGAGGAAGAAGAAGAAGAAGAAGAAGAAGAAGCAGCAGCATCTGGAGGGGGATTGAGTTTCTGTTTGGTTCTGATTGGCAATGCACTTACGAACAATTAAATAATCTGGAATTTATTTGTATGACAGATATGCACCGCTACACTGCAAGGTAAGAGGTGTTTATATGTCCCCCAACTGTCATTTATCAGCAGACTGACCTTTGGCACACTTTGCAACTGCTGAGCTCTGGTGGTGCGTTAATTTCTGATAAAAAACAAAACAAAAACACAACTGTTGGCACATAGAGGTTAACGCTTCAGCAACACTTTGCCGTTTAATCAAATTTGTTCAAGCTCGTAAATATTACAGACTTATTTTATTTCTTTTTTGCATTGGGGGGCAAAAGTTCCAAAGCAGCCAATCATATACATGCTAACGCATGGGCCAATCATCGTCCCTGGCCAAGGATTCAATAGAAAACCTGGCTGATGTCAGGTTTCAGTGTAAATTAGGGGGCTCAAATTTTCGGCCCGTATGTTGACGTGAAGAAATATGCAATTTGGCCCTTGAAGTTACTTTTTGTTTTGTTGTTGACTGAAATGTTAAAATAAGTTCTTTAAAAAGCAACAAATTATTAATGAGCAGGAGGTACAAACATGTTGAGGGATTGGCTGTGTTAGTTCAGTGAGAGTTATTTGTAAAGAAAACAATTTAAGTAGCAGTTAAAAACTAATGTGCACACTTATGTCTGCATTTTTATTTTGTTAAATACAAAGAAAGTTATAGCAGAAGTGCTGCCACATGTCTGGCCAGGAAGAGAGCACTAATTTGTTTATTTGGTAGTTCAATGAAAGGCTTCAGTTAGTTAAGAGCAAGAAGAACAACAATTGACAACAACAAGAACTAGAATCAGCAAATCTAAGCTGATGTGACCAAATGAGGGAGAACCCAGTCTATGTACCATTACAGCTTTGCCCCCTCCAGGAGCAAAAAAAACCCCCCCAAACACTACTGCAGGGGTGTCCAACTCCAGGCCTCGAGAGCCAGTGTCCTGCAGGTTTTAGATGTGTCCTTGATCTATCACAGCTGATTTAAATGGCTAAATTACCTCCTAAAAATTTCTTGAGGTTTTCCGGGGGCCTGGTAATGATCTAATCATTTGATTCAGCCGTGCTGACCCAGGGTGATATCTAAAACCTGCAGGACTTCAACCCTTGAGGCCTGGAGTTGGCACTACTGCATACAAAATCCTGGAATTAAAACAGTAATTTGAACTCTTCAGTGTACTGTTGGACAATAATTTAATCTCCAGATTTTCATAATCTTTTTTTGCAGTTCTCTCTTCTTTTGTTGTCATGTTGCAAATAAGTCTTTAAATGTTTTTTCCCTGATTCTTGTTTAGCAGGTTTGTTGAGCGGTACTGGCAGCGTTCAGTCTGCGGTATGAGCTCTGTTGCAGGGAGGAGGAGAGCCCTGCCGAGTGCCTTCCCTGTGCTGGACCTGCCCCTTCTGCCCATCCACAAACACATTTATGAAGCAAACCTCAGAAATAGCAACGCCTGGTGTAAGAAGTAGGTTTTGCTCACACATTTGCTCTCACATTTCCTAGTGTATTAGTATGTGCTTTGTTGCAATTTGGTGTTTCTAATCAACTATTTTAGATTTATTAAGTGGATTTTTGTTTGTTTATTTTTTTAATCTCAAAATAAATTCCCTGCTTGTTTGTGTGTGACAGTGTGTTGCCAGATCTGCACTTGTTGTCATTCATTATCCCTGGTTATCTCCATTTATTAGGTACACAGAGTTTAGTGAGAAGGTGATGGAAGGGGGAGGGGAGAGGGCCATAGCCAGACACACTCAGAGAAACAGGAAGTTGCTGGTCAGAGACAGGCTTCGCCTCCTCTTGGATGACGAGGACTTTCTGGAGCTGTCACTATTTGCTGGTTTGGGTCTTCCGTACGGGGACATACCTTCAGCCGGCAGTATGACTGGTCAGAAACGACTACAGATTAGTGTGACCGCAGCTAAATACCCTCATTTAATTTCTTTATTTCAGATTGTCTTCTGTTTACTCCACATCTTCTGGGATCAGAGTGTGACACTATGCATTTTTTTTTATTCGTCTGTACAAACATCATTCAGGCATTGGCAGGATCAACGGCCTGTGGTGTGTGTTTGTTGCCAGCGACGCTACGGTGAAAGGAGGCACATCGTATCCTATCACGGTAAAGAAGAATCTCCGAGCGCAGGAAATAGCAATCAAAAATCGTTTGCCTTGCGTGTACCTGGTCGACTCCGGTGGAGCGTTCCTGCCGCTGCAGGTTAGCGCACGCACACATAAGCACATCTCCGATTTAATATGCGTAAGGGTTCTACCTTTAGAGTAAGTGAATGCTAGTGGAATTTATACTGACTGCTGTTTCCTCGTCTGTGTATAAATGTCCAGTCAGAGATTTTTCCTGATAAGAATCACGGAGGAAGGACGTTTTACAATGAAGCCATCATGTCTGCCATGAAGATCCCCCAGGTAAGGATGAGTTAGAAGGCTTTGGTCTTTACATAGATTATCATTCCTGTTTATAAGCTACACTTTGCCTTTAAAATGTTTCATATGCACACACTTGTTTTCTAAAACATTCTCATGATTTGTGAACTGTTGTGCCCCTCCAGGGAGACCATAATCACAGGACCGTGATTCTATTTAAAATTTTGGCATAATTCATCTCCACAGGCAGAGAATTTTTCAGTCTAAAAATGAAGAGAGAACAAGTTACCATTGTTAAGTTCTCATTGTTTTTCTTTGTTTTTGCTTTTGGTTTTTTCACTATTTCAAATTGCAGTTCTGATATGAAAATTGATCATCCTAAAGGTAGCTGTTGTGTGCGGGTCATGCACGGCGGGTGGAGCTTACATGCCCACTATGGCGGAGGAAGCTGTAATGGTGCACAGAATAGGAACCATATTCCTGGGCGGACCGCCACTTGTGAAAGCTGCTACTGGAGAGGAGGTGACGCCAGAGGACCTGGGAGGGGCCAGGCTCCATGCTGAGTATGTGTGTAAATCTAATCAGTCCTGAATAGTATCAGAAGAATTAGTTCATATCATCATGTATCAAGTTACCATCTTGTTCCAGAGTGAGTGGCTGCGTGGATCACTTTGCCTGGGAGGAGAAGGAGGCTTTTGATTACACTAGAAACATTATATCAACCCTCAACTTCCTGCTGCCTGAGGAAGAGGAGGAGACAAAGAAGAGGAACGCAGAGGAGGAGCCACTGCACAGTCTGGAAGAGCTTTTAGGACTCGCCCCTAAGAGTTACAACTACAGCCTGGATGTTAAGATGGTACAATGTGACGGACACAAATGCACAAAGTGCTCTAGTCGGATGAGTTTGTTACTCTTATGCTGAGTTGCGGCTCTGTGACCTTTAGTTGGTTGTTTCTGTTGTTCTGCCCAGGTAGTCAGTCGACTGGTAGATGGGAGCCGCTTTCTGGAATTTAAAGCTCGCTATGGAACCTCACTCGTCACTGGCTTTGCAAAGATACATGGGTAAAAGATATAAACACAACCAATACGCTCACTGAAGTCTTCTTGTAGCACATAAACTCTGATTGTTGACATTGTGTTCCTAATGTTTTTTGTAATACTGAGGACACGATTTACATTTACTGCAGTCCTGCTTTTTATTCTTGGACTCAACTAGAGTAGCTCTGCATGATTATCTAAAATAATCCTTATTTGTCCCATACGGGCCATGATGGAGCTTCTCATTTCACCCACTGCCTGAAACAAGCACTTGCCGTTCCTTTCGCTTCCCTTTAAACCAGCTTTCCTCTGATTGGCTGCCCCTTGTGTGCAGTAGGTGGATTGATCTGTTGTGTATGTTATAGCTAGAGTTGTGCGCTTGAGAGGGCCAGATTAGGGAAATTGGTTCACACTGACATCAAACTGAAACAACAGTAGAAACATTTTCTTTTAAAAGCGTTTACAGTAGCCTGAAACCCGAGCTTTCATCTAGTAGCTTTGCTAATATGATTTTGGTTTCACTTTAAAATGTGATGTTACACCTGTTACATGTGGCTGATAATGAATACCTTAAGTAATACTTCACCTAAACTTAAGGTAATTCTTTCTTTGTGTTCACTGCGTCAGTCACCTAGTTGGAATTTTAGCGAATGATGGACAGCTGTCATATGAGGCCACACTGAAAGGAAGCCATTTTGTCCAGTTGTGCAACCAGAGAGACGTCCCACTCCTCTTCCTCCAGAACACGGCACCCACTGCAGCACTGACACTGTCCACAAAACAGGTATTCACTCTCACTTCAATCTCACTAAAAACAAATGCACAGGGACTCAAGTTTGGAAGAGTTTAGAATCACTTTGAGTCCCCAGTAAGTGTAAAAAAACCATCCCAAGTACCATTTATTCATGTGTGTGTCTCCCAGGCAGAGATGAACAGTAACCATCTAAAAGCTCAGGGTTCAATGATGTCAGCAGTAGCATCCGCCTCTGTTCCCAAGATCACTGTGGTGATTGGTGGTTGCCATGGTGCAGACAGCTATGCTATGGTGAGCGAATCAATTTATTTTTCAGTCTAGAGTTTGTACATGACCATTTTCAGATCATTTTTCTGTTTATTAAACCATGTAACACTGATCGATGAAACAAACGTGATATAAAAAGCACCTAAATTAAGGGATGAACCAGTGTTGTGTTCCCATATAACAGACAACCTGGCAAAGAGTCCATTTTTAATGTGCCAGTGGGTTTCTGGTCGCCTCTGCAAAAACAAAAGTGACGCAGTTTCACAGGCATAAAATAGTATTTTTACAGGAAGAAGGTGCTTCCTAAAGAACTTTTAAACAAAAACTTGGAATATCTAAGCTTGGCGTGAGGTGTGTTCTTAAAAACAAATCTGAAGTGAAGGACAAAATAAGTGACATGCCTGGAAAAAAACTAGAAGATAAACAAATGTCATAGTTTGAGAATACATATCCGGAAGTGATGTTAGGGATAACAATGATCCCAAACATGCTGCCATTACAGTAAAAGCATTTCTGGATAGGAAAGCAAGCAATGAAACACTATCAGCCATGTCATGGACTGACCTGCCAGGAGCTCTGACCGCAACATGACTAAAGCCGTGCAGGATCATCTTGACAGTGAACAGAATAAAAGGCAGCCAACTTCCAAAAAGATTTGAATGTCCTTCAACTATTCCTTAAGACTGCTTAAAGACACAAGACAGCCTCAAGTCTCTACCGCAGAGAGTTTAGAGAAGATATTAGTGGTGCAACGGATCACGGTTGATCCGTAATCCGAACCGATCCCACTCCACGGTTTGGCACGCACGTGATTCGAAAAAGAAGAAAAAAAGTATGTTTATAAAAGCTATTGGGGTGTTTAGCTGCAGACGGGAGGCCGTTTTCCGTTGTGCAAAACAAGGGTTTTAAACTAGTCAACGCGTTAGTTGACGCATTGATGCCGTGCAGCCCCACGCACGGGGCGATAACTAGTTAACAGAGATTTGCCACATTAATGCAGTTATGGCATTAACATCATTTTAACGAGATTTACTCTGACAGCACTAGTTTAAACTATGATGAACGTGCTTGAGCCACGCTATGATATCCCGTCGCGCGTCCACTTCAGTGACAAGATCGCTCCAAGCATGTATGAGCAGGAAAAGTTTAAAGTTATGACTGAACTGTCCCAGGCATGTTCTGTTACAAACGGGTGGACCTCCAGGGCAGCGGAAAGCTACGTGACCGTGACTGCTCATTATATCACAGCGGAGTGGGAGATAGAAAGCCCTGTACTGCCCTATATTGCATCTTAATTTGTTTTTATATAATTGCGTGGAATGAGTCTTGAGTGGAATGTATTTTTAATAGGCAAAAAATACTTAAATAAGTAAATGGCGAGTTAAATTTTTGTCTTCTTCTTTTCTGCTGATCCAAAAATTGATCCAATCCGTGACGAAAAAAAACGTGATCCGAACCGTGAGACTTTTGATCCGTTGCACCACTAGAAGATATGCAAAAAAACCCCAGAAATTGCACATAATGATCATTCTTACCGATTCATTGTAATCTTGTAGAATGTGGCTTACAGTAATAATTCCTTCTTCGTTCCTCACCAGTGTGGCCGAGCATTTGATCCTAATTTCTTGTTCCTGTGGCCCAATGCCAAAGTTTCTATTGCCCCTCCGGGTCACATTGGCTCTCTGCTTCCCCTTGATGGTGAGCAAGAAGAAGAGCAGAAGAAGCAGGAAGAGGAACTAAACAGGATGTTGGTGGAAGAGAGTTCAGCTTTCTTCTCCTCCAGCAGGATGTGGGATGATGGAGTCATTCTGCCGCAGAACACCCGGAAGGTAAAAATGACCCATTTTTAAGGGAGTATCTGTGTCTTTGGGAACATTCGAGAGCACATTTAAGAACGCTTCTTTTTTGTTGTTGTTGTATTTATTGCTTTTTGGTTTCAGGTTCTTAGAGACGTTTTGGACATCATCAAACAGCAGCGGTATCAGCTGTCTACAGAGACTCTGCAATCGATACCTCTGCGTATGTAGAGGCTTCTGTCCCCGTCAAACATCAGATTTAACTGCTCCTGTTGGACTCACAACAATCCCGTTTTCACTTGTAATGGAAGAAGCTTCTCTGTAAATTTGTTGAGGTCTCCACAACAAATATGTAATCAATCCTGTGTACTGTAAATGTAGGCGCTAGGTCAAACCACTCTGGAGAGAGGGATTTAAAAAAATCCTGCACAGTTCCTCGTCAGGTTTTGATTGTCAGCACTTTCAGACCAAGTTTCAGAACAAAATATTTCTCTGGGATGTTTACACACAGCCAGCCTAGTGGTGGATCGTTCCTCACTCAGAATGCCTGACAGCGAGTTGATCTATAAGCGATTCAATCAGTTCAGTTGTTTGTTCTTTACAACACAAAGCATGAACAGCAGTGCATTGGCTCCTTTTACCTGTAGCCTTACACGTAAAAGAATGATTTCCAGTTTCTTTCTCACAGTGAGGATTAATGCTTATTAATATAACATGAGCATCACTTTGGTACTTAAGCTACGTATCTGCATTGGATCAGAACTGGAAAAGTTGGATCAGTGCAGCCTGCATTTTGGTTTAAAATTAGTTTCTTCCTAAAAAAAAACAGTTGACTAGAAACGTGCACTCTATTTCTGTCAGTTTGTTCCAAAAGAAACCCAGTTTAGAAAAAAAATTATAATGTAATTATTGTAGTACAGTTTTTAGTTTAATTATCATGGATTTTAACATTTTGTGTAGTCATTTGTTTGTAATGTTCTGAGGAAGAACACAGAACACAAGTTTTGTTTTTTGTTTTTTTATTAACCAAAAAGTGAAATTACACATTCACATAAAATTTAAAAAACTCATCTTATATCAATTAAAAAACTACATGTAATATGAGACGAGAAGACACGTACATGTCGTTGGTCAGTGGGAGTGCTGATGCCAGGGTGGTATGCTGCTGAATAAACGGAGATCTGCTTTAGTTTAATAACCCAACATTTGACCTGCTTGTGCAAGCTGTGGACCTGCAGCCAGCTTTATTTCCAATCGTAGAAAAATAGCACTGCTTTTATTTGCATCTACATTTTTTTTCTTCTAAATTCAACAATATAATTGGCTTATAAACAGTGCTGCATATACATGAAGGTCAACGATAAACAGCTAGCTTTCAGAAAGCACTGTGGAAGTTTGATTATACTCCATATTTACTGTATTTGGTGCCAAACTAAGTTGTAACAACCACAGTGTGTACACAGAAACAAGTTTAGGAACATATATGTATAAAGTACAGTTAATCCACAACTATTCATCTGGTATTATAACATGCTGTTGATTTTCTAAAAAGATGTTGAAATCTGAAGTTTGAATGCAATGAAGAGTCAAATTTAAAGTGATATCAAAAGTCCATACGCAACAAGCAATGGTGCTTAATCCAAATGACATGAATGCACCAATATATAACTCTTTTCTAATATCATGTTAATCTCAGTTTTGGATTTTTAGTACGTGGCCAGACCCATATCCTGCTCATATAATTTTACTGGATTGGTAGGATTACATCTTTTTATAGCTCACATTTCCAAATGTTGCCTCAATTTTGTGATGAGTGATGAATGTATGCACAGATTTATTTTTACATGTGTTGTCAAAACAAATACACATTAACAGTTTTTGTATTTGACCAAAATTGTTTCAAATACCTGTAGCAAAAATACCGCCTGTGTACATTTGTGGAATTACAACAACAATTACATAAACATAAACTGATTATGCAGTAAATGTGGTTGATGTAATGCTTCGCTGGGCTTCTTCTCACCACCAGCTACAGCTACAGGAAAAATAGAACCAACATGCATTGTGTGGCCAGGTAACATATGACAGAGACTGCTGAAGATTTTTTATTTTTTTTTAGCAGCATTGTAAAGCAATGATGGGGTTTCATTTCCATAAGAAAACTCGTCTATGGTGGGAGAAAAGAGCCAGACTGGTGTATTTCATGAAGCACCTGTTTGGAAGAAACGCAGCTTCATGGCTTGTAAGTCCCATGCAGGGTGATGGGGATGATAGTGTTGACCTCTGCCCTGGCGAGCTCTGTCAGGTTTCTGGCGTCCAGCACCAGGAGGGAACCTGGTCTCTGCGCACCTGGCTTTACCACAATGCTCAGCAACACACCTGTAAAACCCAGACACGGGAGGCAACTGCTTGCGTGTTCTACAGCAAACGTTCATAAGGAAAAACGCAAAAAAGTTGTTTCAAATGAGCGTAATGTGTCTACAGTTAGAGTTTGGGTGTGTAAAGATTATAAAATATGTATATTTGATGCTGAATGAATGAAAGAAAGGATACGTTTGCATCCCATATTTAGGTTGTGTCATCTGTGCTAGGTAGAGATTTATGTAGCGCTAATAAAAACTTTGGTTTGAAACATACATTACACAAAATCGACTTGTATATCAAACACTTGCCAATGTGTGAATGACTGCAGTGTAGCTTAAAATGTAGCTTTACTCATCTAATTTTCCATGAAAACTTAAAGCATTTACAGGAGTTCCACTTACTGGACATAGAAAATAATGCGCCTTTGGATGATAAACTGTATATAAAAACATGGAGGCGGTCACTTTACCCACTGAGCATATTCTAGATGATCCTTGTTCGTTTGTTTTTTTTTTTACTTAATATAATGACAACAACAAAAATGATAAGCATCTAATAAAGAAGACAATAATTTAATAAATTAATTTCATGCTTGATTCAATATGATCTGAAAGCCACAAACACACTGAAGACCAGTGTTAGTGTGTAATTCTGTGGGCTAAGATGTGAGAATGTGTCCTACCATCATCCTCCTCTGTAGCTCCGGGTGACGGCACAAACAGTGGCTCTGATGGGTAACTGTCCTCCTCCTGCCACACCCAGGTCTCTTTGGTCTGCACATTCAGCTTGACGATCTAAAGCAGCAACCAGTTGCTTTTAATGTCTTGTGGAGTTAGCTAACGTCACGGGCCCTGCAACTGTCCTCGTCTCCTGATGTGTTCAATGAAAACCCTTCTTACCCTGTCAGGAATGAAGTGGTTGAGTCCCAGGCCATAGGCGAAGGAGTACTTCTTCCCACAGCACTTTGAATAGTTGATCTGTGGAAACTCGAAAGCTGAGAGAGTGACACAGAGAAAATAAATGAATATGAGCACATATTTAATATGTTATAACAATCAGTGTATTATGTACCCTTCAGGATACACATATTGGAATATACAGAGAACATGTAAACTATAGTGTATATGTGATACCCTGTCTTGGTCCAGAAAACAGCACTTCAGGTTCGAGCCAGATAGTACCGTCGCTGTGAAGAACGGCGGTCGCTGTAGTGTACGACAGAGATACCAGATTCTTCCCCTGATCCTCCTGAAAACACACACAAAGTTGTGTACAGAATACCGTGGAGCTTAAAGATAAAGAGATATCATTCCTAGGTTACAGTAAATGTTTTGGCTTCATGCAGGGTTAGGGTTGAATAAATATGGAACGACAGAACATTTTGTTGTCACAAATTAAAATTATTTGTGATGCCGCACAATTTTCTCAGATCTCAGATCTTGTATGTCATATTACAACTAGATTTTTATTTGGGCTATTTTGTTACTTCCTGATATGACAAACAAGCTAACTAATTGGTCAGTTAGTCCAATGTTGTAAATCCAGCTCTATGGGAACCATTACAGTAAGGATCTAATAAAAGCAATACAAAGTAAAAATACAATTTTATTTATATAGCACTTTTAAAGGTAAATATCTCAAACTGCCACACAACAAAATGCTGAAAATACAAAGATAAAATTTGCCCCAAAGCAAGTTTTAGCCTTTCAAAACAGATCCCATTATTTCATTATTTTCTGATTCATGAATGTCTAATACCGCTCTCACAGTTTTGATGAAGAGTTCAGCAGGTGAAACAAAAGGTATTTAAATACATTATTAAGTTTTTAAGTACATTTTATGTTACACAGAGAGGCTAATGATTGTTATTCCCAATTATACTATGATATAATATAATAATAATAATATAATATTGCATCTAATATAAGTAGATTTAATTTAACTTGACCTATATTCAGATAAACAGGTACACATAAATAACAGTGACAACACCTTTTCCACTTATACTGTAGTAGCAAAAATTTGCTTTAGAGGCTGTGAGCTGACCAATTAAATCTGATATGAAGAAACGATTCCATGAGTCCATTAATCACTATTTGTCATTTACAGTGTTTCTGATCAATCCTATGACATATTAGATTAAAAAACTGGTAACACTTTATAATACGACCTGTGTATTAGGTGTAAGTATCCTGTAATTATATGCAATTTGCAGGCCAGCGTTTGGAGGAAACAATGACACTGTAAGACCCACGACAAAGGTGCAAGTGTCCTGTACTTATGTGGAATTTGCAAGCAACAAGTCAGGTTTTTGCAGGACAAGCCAGGACCCTTACTGGATACTCGGTGGGAATTGAGCTTGCAACTCTCGCTCTAAAGGTTTGTAGTCTTACCACTACACCATCTAGCTGCTACAATACCTAATACTGTGTTGTTATAAAGAATTTTCTTCTGCATTTTAAAAAATGTGGCCTGCCTAATCAGTATGATGGATCCTGTTACAGTGCTAAATAATCACTATTAATGATCAAACATATAACTGATGACATAAATAACTTGCACTATCTCTGTGTGTAGACTCACTCTGTGAATATCCAGTGGAAGGACATATCGTCTGACCTCGGGCTGTGGAGCTCGTGCAGCTGCTTTCTTCACCTCCTCCCACTCCTCTTTCACATTAGCCAGGTACAGGTAGTTATACACAAATTCATGACTGTAAAGAAACACAGAGAGAGTGAGAGAGAGAGAGAGATGTCACATAATTGCATGTAAGACACTTGCACATACACACAGCTTTACACTTACCCTTTCCACGCGCAGAGATCGACAACGATGAATCCTTCGTCTTCATAGGCGTTAATATGATGAAAGAGGTTGAATGCTGATGTTCTGAACTTGTGACTACTCAGATAACCCGCTGGCTCTTTACTGGCCAAGTGGAACCATGTCTGCAGCACACAAACACACATACTCACTGACCAGATGATACCAAGCAGACACACATGACCAATCAATTAACTTTTTCCCAGGAGAAGGCTCAGAAACTTGGAGCAAGCAGGTGACTTTAGTAAATAGCACAGCTGTGTGGCTTTTAGTGAAATTAATGCAAAAGAGTCCAAAAGATCTAATATAAATTATATTCAGATATTGCAGGTGTTTGTAACTCCAGCATTCAAGAACAGACTGGATTCCAGGGGCCTTCTTTAATGCCTGTGCCCTGCCTACCCCCATGCTGGCGTTGGGCTCAAAGCAGTCCATGTATGTGGCTCCTCTGAAGCTCCAAGCTGACAAGAACTTGAGCAGGTTGATCTTCACCGGCTGCTCCACGAATACAAAATAGTTGTCTGTCATACCGAAGCTGGAGACAGATAAGCAAAACAGTGAAAGACACTCAGAGGCAAAGCACAGTTCATCTTAATGGTAAAACGTCAAATACAAAGAGAAAGGAACAAAAACAAAAACCAGGCTTTGTGTACATGTATGAGATAACTCTGTACCTGTGTACGTAGGAGGGTTTAAGCCTCTCACTGCTTGGCAGCTGGACCAACACTTGGGACTTCTCTATGGGGTCTGATTTATCTGGAATCACAGAGATACAAACATATACATTGTTCCTGACAATTTTATTTGAATTCTCTGCATTCTGCTTGCTTCAACTTTTCTTTTAAACCTTTTTCTTTTTTTAAATCTTTGTCTCATTTTCTTTTCTTCTTTTTTTTGTTATCCACCGTTTTCTTCTATCCTGTTCGCTCCCTTTTTATCTATCATATTCTTCTTTTTTCTTGACAGTCTATCGTCGCAGTAACAAACAGTCAGTGCTTAAAAGCTTATCTGGAAAATTCAGGCATGATACTCCTTTCAAACCCAAGTCTCTATAAGATAAAAATTTACAATATAATTTAAAGGTCAATAAACATCAATAAACATAATAATAATAATAAAATAATAATCAATTAAAACATATCCATTGATAGTCATTGAGAGTATTGTGTATAATAAACTCACCTTTCGGAACAGGTGGGATCTTAACAATGTTATAAGCCAGACTCATGTTCTTGCCAAAGCAGTTGCCAATGTTGTAGAGCGTGCCATCCTGTTCAGTGTGGGGGTGGGCGGTCACCCCATTCACTGAGAGGTACTTACAAAGATCCACCTATTGCAAATTGGAAGACATTCAAGTTGAAAGCTAAATATGTAAAATCACAACCGGAAACAGTCATAGATGTTGCAAGGAAAGAATAATAAAGCAACTGAAAATGTAGCAATGTCGAAAACTAGAACTCTTCCTTCTGGCATATTTGGGGAGGGTATAGCTTTAATAAAGCTACCAGAAAATGACGATGGCTCTAGCTTACTGTAAATTTAAACCAATCAGCTCCCACCTTTTTTAATGTCTCCAGTGAATCAGGGTCAACTTTGGTAATGTAGTTGGTCTCAGTGACTGCGTAGAAGTCTTCACCAATCGGGTAGACGTTCACTAAACAGTTATCAGTCACTTCAATGCCTCTGAAGTAAGTAAAGAACCTGAAATTACAAGCACGAGGAAAACTTTATATTAAACCAACCGTTTCCCTAAACCCATAGTAATAATACAACAACACAGGCACAACATGATAAGATCAGTGTATGTGAACCAAAAGCTCAAGTTTGACACTGTTTTACTCCTGGGATTTGTAAAGCATCAAAGAGGGAGGATACCTTAATATGGTCATCTCAGGAACCCCAACCCACCTACTGGTAAAACTACCTGTTTCTGATGAAGGTTGAGTTACAAGGAGGGAGCTAAATGGATTGTTTACAGTGTATGAGCTGAGAGGATGCACCAAGGCTCATTATAATATAACATGGATATTTATTAGAATATTGATGGTTATTCATAACTATGACTCATGAAAACTACTATATGAAGTTCCAGAATAAAAATATAGCACTGGGAATGAGCACGGTTCATTTAAGAACACTGAAAGGGGATATGTGGAACATAAATGACAAACACTAAGAATTTTTTTTTTAATCTATAAATAGATCTTGAAAAAAAAAAACCCAACAGGTTTCTCCAGGGATTGAACGCTTTCAACATCGTGCACTTCACAACCACAGGAATGTTGGACGCTTCCAGTCTAACTGTTCAGTACAGTCTCCTGGCCTCAGCTTCGCGCCAAATGAAAGGTTTTATCTTCTTATCTTGTTTTTTTGCAATACATCAATAAAATAATAATAAAGAAATAACCGTACATTGACAATTGATTAAATGGAAAATCAAATGAGAAAAGCACGTTTAAATGCAATCAAGGAAGCACAATAATTTAAGTCATATAAATAAAATGTTTTTTAATTGAATTGCATATTAAGTTATTTATTTATTGAGCTATTTGTTTTAATTCGACAGCTTTTGTATAGTGTAATGTTCCTTTTGTGTGCATTTTAGGGCATGGGTTTGGGATTACCTTGAGAAGATGTTTTTGCAGGGGTCTGGGTAGGCTGCCGTGCCAAACTCAGTGATGACAACTCTGTTCTCTGTCATGGCCCGAACATAAGCATCTGTCCTAATAAACCTGAGCACAAACATCAACTAGTATGTCAGCTGTTTTTGAATCCCACTCATATTACTTTAAAAATTTTCATTGTGACACGTGGCTGAAATCTTTGAAACACAAAAAGCCTTCTTCATTCGTTGCCTGTTTCTTTGCAACATCCCACTTTTCCTCAGCTGCAAAGAACTGCAAACCAAAATCAGATGTCATAAAAACCCACAACTGGAGCTTGGAGCTGCTGGGAATATGAGAACCAGATTTTCTTCTTCTTCTTCTTTTTTTTTTGTGGACTAAAGAGAAAATGCCTTAACGTCCTGATGTCAGTACAGCTAGAAACGTACGTTCTTAAAAGGTATTTCCTCAGAATACTGCAACTTGAAATATGAAATATAAAAATAATGTGCTCTGCTTTTGTAGATTAATCCGTTTTCTTACTTCCGGTAATAAGTCACCTGACCGTTTTTCAGGTCAAACTTGTGGAGGAGAGCCTGTCCATCAAACAGGTGCTGGAAATGTTCATCTCCCACCTCGAAGAGACCTGGACCCATCCTCAGAAGACTTCCCCCCAGCCATGATGGGATAACACCTGCAGTGATAAAACCATCAAACAAAGCCGTGCACAACCTGACCACATGATGCCACATTCTGCTGTCTAAAAACTCAGACTATAGGATTCTGTCTACACCTGGTGTGCACACTATGCACACCAAGTGCTTAGTATCAAACTTTACCCATTTCTAACACCCCAGTGTCACTTATAACACTACAGTATTTTTATCCACAAGACTGATCCTGGCAGTAACACCAAAAATGCATTTTGCGTAGATGGGTGAACAGGTCAGGCTTGAAGCTGAGTATATCTCAGACTAAGTCAGACTAATGTCTTCTCTCTATTTTCCTTGCATCAAAGGATTTACTTTCACAGTAGCCTTTATGTTAACCAATGTACAACATTTAATTCAATCAAAAAGCATTACACTCCATGAGGCAGTACATATACATGCCACATATATACATATTTATATTTATTCGTATATGTTACATAATAATGTTATTATAAATCCTAACTATTGATTTTCTTAAGTATTATGTTAATTTTATTATCCTTCTGTGATAGCAATGTTTGTGTCTTTCGCGTGTCATGTTCAATGTACGTTACCTGTGAGTAACCTAATGGTCACCAAAGGAGTTTTATTTGAGTAAACACTAAATACAGAACTAACAAATAACTATACGTAATTTAAAAAAGCACACTTGTGTAGTGATAATGCTGGCCAGTGTATTTTCAGGCGTTATGCTACTATGTCGTACATATTTATTTTAGTGTATATTAGATGATTGCGTTAATATAATCCGCTAACTTGTGTTTATTGTTTCACTATGACTTTGAAATAGGCAGTGCACTTGTGGATGTCATAGGAGAAATGCCTTTTGCAGATGTTTCCATTTGACATTTCAGATGATAAAAAAAATAGGAGAAACCGCACGCTTGTGATGAAATTTTGTTGTTATATCAATGCAACCATCAGTGGAAGTTTTCAAGAGAGGGGTTAGAAAACCATAAATGTAGATTCCATGTGAGGAAACACAGCCAGTGTAAAATGCTTTAGCCCTGCATGCAATCTGAAGGCCACCAGATGGGGATAGCTGTGGTTACTGAAAGTGTTCAGGTCCCACAGCAGTCTATGGGAAAAGTCTTCCCGCATTCCCCTGTGTTAACCCTTTCCTGAGTTTATGGGCTCAGTCACTTATTTCATGAAGAACAGTGAAGTCTATTTTGTAAATCTTGGTTATACTATGTTTCAGAATGACATGTCAATTTGTTGATGACTTGTGATTGACAAGTAGTTAGGGAGAGAGCAATCACACCTGCCCGTGTTTGTCGCACCTGCTTAAATTTTTTTATTATTTTTTTTAGCTCAAGATGGTGACAATGAAAACACCAATCATGACGTTTCAAAACTGCACTTTAGAAATCAACAGATGACATTGTGACAGTAGCTGTATGTCCAGTTTTTATACTGTGCATGGCCTGGATCCTTCCCCTCCCCCTTTCCTACAGTCCATCATTGTAAACATATGCAGTGACATGACCTGAAAGTTGTTGCGCAAGTTATAAAAGCAAACCAATATACTTTTAAGTTTAGAAAAATGGGCTCCCCCTTGTATACCTGCCATTACCTGCCACCTTCACACTGCAAATGTGAACATATAACAGAGGAGTGTGGCACATTGTTCTTTGCTTCTGCCACTCATAAGTAATAGTCATCAGATCATAGATGCAAGTTTATGGAGACAGGAGATCTGTCACAGCTAAATGTTCCTCAGCAAAATAAAGAATTTCTAATTTCCCACATGTGATCCTTGATTTGTTCATAATTGCCCAACCTGTAATGATAAATCTTTAGAGGACTCTCACAATATCTAAAGCATATTTAACTGCAGATTATTCATTACCACTAAATCAGAAATCTCATGAACACTGGTACTGAAGGAAATTTCGGGTGATTCGCTGTCTTGGAACCATAAATGTTAGTGATTAAAGCCACACTGCCATCGACACAGCCATGCATTGCTACTTGTTTTTTGTCAGTCGCTCTTTCCTACCAGTGATAACTGCTGGTATGGGTTCATTCAGCTCCTCCACAGACTCAAAGATCTTCTTGTAGCTGGCAGCAGGATGCTCCACGCTGCAAACAAAATACAAAAAGTTTTTCTTTTTTGGACTTATTTCTTAAAGGAGTTCAGAAATAATGAAATATGTCTACAAGTTTTCTCAACTGCTTGTTCCTTGTTTGTCTTGTTAACAGCCAGTTCGTTTGTCGTTTGTTGGATATCTTACCCATTGTCCTCCCCTCAAAGGGAGGGAGTATGTAATTGGTTCCATTTGTTTGTTTGTCTGTCTGTTTGTTTGCAGTCTAGCATCCATAGCTGTCAAGATATCATTTCCACATTTTCTCAGACCGTAGATACCAACAACAGCTCGAGCTGATTTACTTTTTGTGAAAATCAGGTCAAAGTCCAGGTTACACTGCATTATATTTCCTCAGCTGTCTTCAAACTTCACAGAAGTACAGCGGGCCTCCTCTGGGGGTTCTGAGCGGTCTTGTTTTGTCATGTATTATTATTTTTGTGTTTTCTTACATTTCTCTATTCCTTTTAAAATCAACATTCTTTCTCACAGTTTTGTTTTGCTTTGTTGCATTTGTGTGGTAGAAGCAGGGCTGAAATTCTTCCTCAGTTACTGGGCCAAGATTCCTTCAGAGTACATACATCAGCTTTTCTGAGCTTTTCTAAGATCCATCGAGTATTTTACTACAGCACCAGTGACTTACTGTGAAATTTCAGGTTGAAACTCCCGAGGTAAACTGTTTGAAATCTGCTCCGATGACTCATCATCAGATCATTTCGAGCAGAGCAGAACAAAGCACGTCTGCCAGCTGCTTTCTGTTATGTTGTTGGGGAAAACCAGCAGAACCCAACCTTGAAAAGTCATTTTCAACCTTTCAAGCGTTTGTCTTCACTGCCATGCATCTGAGAAACTAAAGAGAAGATGTTACTCACCGGCTGACCATGCTGCTATGCTCTTCACACACTTTCACACAAGCTGCTTACAAAAGAGGCTCTGGCTGGTATTTAAACCCTGCACAGATTTCCTGTGGTAAGCAATGGAAACGGTGCCCCATCCACCCTCCTCTCCTTCTCCCCTCCCCTTTTCCATCCCTCCTCACTCCCCGTCCTCTTCTCCTCCTCCTCTCCTCGCCTATTTTCCCTTCATGCCTTTTGCTCCCCCTTTTCAGCACCCCTTCCCAAACCTCTTCCACCTCCCCCCAAGTCTTAACCAGAGCTGAACAAGCCAGCTTTGTGTCCTCTCCTTTCAGACGCCAGGCCCCCGGCTCTTTGCAGAACTTTCTCCGGCCCACCTAAACAAGGTCTGGGAACACAAACAGTCACCAGTGATGTGGGTCAAACTAGCAAATTCAGCCTTTAAAAGCAGTGTGTTTGAAGGTGGATATGCTTGCAGAAAGAATCTTATCTAATTAGTTCCAGACAGCTTTGACAAAGGCTGAGAAACTATTTTAATTAGCTACTCAGTGAGGAAGGAGAGTAACACACACACACACACACACACACACACACACACACGGGCTGCATTTCATCCTGCAACAGGTGGAATTCTTATTGGTTTGAGATGCTTTCCCTCTTATAGAGATACCACCTGTGGCTTGCAGTATCACAAGAAATGAAGGTGGGTAAGTCAAGGAACCGTATCAAAGTGTTTCTTTGTTTGTTTCCTAAAAGCTGATAGCTATCTAGACAAGACTTTTGGGTCTTGACTGCGATCGTAGTGTTGCTGTCTACTGGAGCGCGTTCAGTTGCATAATCTGACAAACATTAAGACACAAAACAACCATTTATTTTGTAATTCAGATTTAGTGAATTTAATTCTAGTATTTTAATAATCTGTTAGCACAAATTATCAGGCATTTGGGAACTTATTGTCACATCTAAATATCTCTGCTTCTGGATCACAAAATCCAACAAGACAGCAGCCAAAATGCTATAACCTACGTTTTTAAGGCAGAATCCAGAAATCAATCGGAAATCATACTGTGTCCATCTTTTAGATACATGATACTTCTTCCATGGCATAATAATATGGTTGTTATTATTATGCCATGGAAGAAGTATCGTGTAAATATTGGATCACAAGAAAGATCACGGAGGTAATAGAGGACAATAAAAATATGAAATCATGAAGCCTGCCAGTTTACACATTTGCAAATAATAAACTTTGTGGTTTAATTCTGACTGGCTACACTCAGATTATAGTTACTTCTAACAAGTAATAAAAAGTTGAGAAACTTCGGGCACACTGAACGAGCTTCTTTAGCAGCGGCCTGGCTGCCCGTGTTTGTTCTGCCTGCTGCTTTGTGAAGCAGCTTTTAGGTGTAAGGAATATTCAGGATATTAAATGCATCTAAGTGATTCTCTATTATAATCTTCCCACCAGGAGCATCAGAGTAACGTAAAAAGAAGTAGGTAATATTACCTAACTGGTGGCCAGGCAGATGTAATCGTGTACCTTTATTGCTGTCCTGTCAGTACAAACACTACTGAAATACTGGACAGCTAAACAAGTTTATTCCCAGGACTTTGCAATGGAAACAATGTAGGTACAAAACACCGATGATGAATGCATGTGTGGTTAAACATGCACACGCCATCTGATCTGAGGTAAGCTCAAACATATCAGGGGAGAAGTAACACTTCATGCAGCTTAAGATGAATAAAAAAGGAGAGTTTGACACTTGGGAGTTGAATTTGTTGAGATTTTTTCAGATACTTGAGACAGGTTGTGTAATTCACCCCAGCTTACACCTGTCAGCATGAAACACTGGAATAAATGGATGCTGTTTTTTAGAAACAAGAAGTCACATGGTACTGCCCGCTAATATAAAACTGTGAAGCTGCTTTTAGGTTTAAACAGTCTCCAGGATACAAAATGCATTTAGGGGTTGCTCGATTATAATTTAAAATCAGTGCAAAAATCTCTCCAACACAAACATCAATTTAATATCAAAGGGAAAAAAATCCTGCCAGGTAGATGTTCAACACCAGAAATAATAATAATAATAATAATAATAATGTTCTAAATAAAGCTGTCACTTCAATACAAACACCACTGAAACACTGAACAGCTAAAAACAATTTATTTCCCAGGACTTTGCATAGTAAACAATGTAGAGGAACAGTTGTAGGTACAAAACACAGAACACCGATGATGAGTGCGTGTGCGGTTAAACATGCATGCACCATCTGATCTGAGGTAAACACAAACATACCAGGGTAGAAGTAATACTTCATGTAGCTTAAGATAAATAAAAGAGCGTTTGACACCATTTGAATATTAAGATTTCTTCAGACACTTGACATGAGTTGTGTAATTCCCCTCAGTTTACCAAATACCTGTCAGCATGCAGCACTGAAATGAATGGATGCGCATTCAGGTCAAGCTCTCACAAGGCACTACCCATGCCAAGGGCATATCAGGTGTCTGATGGAAAAACTTGGTTTGGGAAGTCTAATAAGCCTTAAATATGTATAAATGACCACACTGGTGATTGACATAAGCATGCTGGCCTAGCTCCAAGTGCAAACAATCCACTAAACAAAGCAGGGATGAGACACACAAGCTCAAGAAGTAAAAAGAAACTGGAAAGATTAACGCGATTTAAATAACTGAGCTAGATATGAAAAAGCTGGCATCCTGAAAAAAGATCACCAAGAAATAAAACTAAGATTTCAAAAAGAGTTTTAAAAACTCCATACTTGACAGAGGGAAAAATAAGATGAGGGCAAAGAAAGAGAAAATGCTCAACATCAGGCCTGACAAATAGTTTCAAATAAAACTTAAGCATCTATGATAGAAAATATTGAAACTTCAAAAAAACATCAACATAACAAAAAACAAACAACAACTAGCACTCCCTCCTGCTGTCAACATTCATATAAATTAAGAAATCGAATTGCTCCCATATTGACCAGTGATCTTAGAATTGCATATTTTTCTCCCAATTGCCTTTTGGAGCTTGCTTCTTACTTGAAGTGACGCGCACGCACGCACGCACGCACGCACGATACAAATAGAAAAGAAAAGTGAGGGGACAACAGGTAAAGTACCTTTCTTCATAAAACATGTAAATGGTATGAACGACTCTGTAGAGCTACGGTCACAAGCCTTCATCTAAGTCAGCACACAAAACTCAATACAAATATACACAACACATGAATACACAAATCAACTCCTGTCAAAATCATCCAGTCTACATTTACTTACAATAAACACAACAGTAAAAACAGCATTTCCAATGTAACACACTGCTTTTGGCTGCCATGGGAAAAACGACTTCTCAATTGTCCTGCCAGGAGTGTGATATCAGTGCAGCGATCACGACGTAAGCGGCGAGAGCGCGCCTCCTGCAGTCGTTCAGTTCCTGATGCTTTGGAAAGCTTTGGTCTTCTTGATGTTGAGGAGTGGAGGTTTAATCTTTGGTTTGTTGTCAGTCTTGCTCTCTCGGTCTGGGGAGGGGAATCGTTGCCTGTAGATGTCTGGGTACTGCTTCTGAAACTTAGGAGAACAATAAGAAAATTACACTTTGCTGAGTCTGCAGATTTCCAGCATTTTTGAGGATATGAAGTGACTTGTTATATCCTTGTGTGAACTTCAGGAATCTGAAGGCTACTGAAAATAGCTTTCAAGTTGAAAACACTGCAAATTGACTCAAAACCAAATATGTGTGAGTGTGTATCAAAGACAGCCACTGTTACCTCTCCCATAAGTAAGTGGGAGACTGTTTAAAACCATGGGGTTTGGCATGTTAGCTACCACTGTTACAGTTTAAAACATCACGCCATACTGAAGGAAATTTGAAACTTGATGAGAAACTCATTGGTCAAGTACTAGGGTTACAAATCAAGACAGGAAGAGGGACACTTCTTTATTCACTTTGCATCTTTGTGCAAACAGAACCAGACTTGAGGCATCGCCTGGACTTTCAGTAGACCGTTACCCGTTTCAGTTTCTTGCGTCTGTCCTTCTCACTGATGTTTTGATCTGTCACCAGGATCTCTAGCAGCTCCTCCATGGCCTTCTGAGAAGACTCCAGTTTTTGCTGTTCAAACTCAGCGCCACTGATCTGATGGCAGAACGTGTAGACCGGCAATGGAGGGCAAACCGGATCGCTTTTGTCAGTCTTTGAAACAGAGTCAATTGGGACCTGAAATCAGGACAGTACAAACATGAAGAAATCAACATGTTAACAGATTTTAAAGCTCCCAATGAAGCTGGCAGGTTCCTCCAGCAGCATGAAAAGGTGTATTTTGAGCATTCACAGCTATCAGCTTGCTTCTGCAGTTGTATTTGAACAGACATGCAGGGTATCACTTACTCTGCTTCTTTAAGAATTAGTTGGTTGTGGTTTACAGTTTGAAGGTATACCTGTGATGTTCGTAGGTACTGTATATGGTCACTGATGGCACCAAGCAGGTACTCTGGGACTGAGAGGATGCTTTGCTGATGATCCATTAAAAATGACACCAGCCTGGTTGCTAACAGCTCATCCAAATCACACTCTTCAGCACTGCCCAGGACACAGCCTGAAAATGTGTGAACCATCTGAAATCCACGACAAACATCCAGATACACAAGTGAATAAAAGGTAAACAAACAGGGACATCATGATAAAAGAACATGACATACATGTCTGTGCTCACACTTCTTTAGGGAATATTCAGAGTATTAGACAGGAACAAAAAATATTTGCTAGCTCCTTACCAATGTCCGGGTGCCGATAGCAGGGTGGAGGCGAGGCATGTCTACATTCTGGCTGATGCGTGACGCCATCCTCATGAGTAGCTGCAACTTCCTGCGGGAGGCGGGTGGAAGGAGGAGGGTGCAGAGCTGCAGGGCCTCGATGGCTACACGTTCACACTGAGGCTGGAGAACGCCTACATACAGGAACACCGTTAGAAAGTCACGCACACGCAAGTAAGTGTTTTCAGTCAAACTGAAGAACCACACTTCAGCACCACATTCATCCATTGCTACGTCACACTTGCTAGACTACACAATGAATGGATGAATGGGAAAATGAATCGACTACAGCTATGGTGTGAATTGAGGCAGGTAAAGCTTGTGAACATGACACTGCAGCACGACTGTCATCCAGGAATGAAGGACTCCTATGCCATCTTCCTTTTAGACTGTTTCTATAGATTTTAATGAAATCTGGGGGTCTGTATGAGAAAACAAGCACTGTTTATCTGGCTAAACTGTGCTGCAGCTACATGATCTGTGAAACAGACTTTTGCCTTTTTCCTGTTGTTAAATGTTAAAGGTCAACTGCTGAATACAAAAACAGAGGCCATTTTCTGGAACTGGCCTTCCTGCTTTGAGTGAGGGAACAAACTGGAGCTAGTAGGGGTGAGATGTTAGATGAGGTTAATTTGATTAGACATAGACACAGAGACAGGTAGAGGTGAGAGGGTCTTACTGTGCTCATTTTGGTTTTTGGGGGGTTGGGAGTTGCCGGCGGACACAGACACAGGCGCTTTGAGCAGTGAAACAGGTTGTGACAGGTGGGACACTTCCAGAGAGCTGAGGCAGCGGCGAACAGCAGCAGGTGCAGGAAGCGTCCAAAGGTTAGAGGTGCTGGAGGCCGGTCTGGGTCCTGTAGCAGCATTAGACCCTTGTGCTTTGGTTGCAGCAGATGAGAAAGAAGAAGGGAAAGGACGAAAGGAGGAAGAGAAGGGATGACAGGAAGATAGTGATGGAGGATGTGAAGCTGAGGAAGCCTGACACTGACTGGAAGGAGAGTTTACACTGAGGCAGCTTGCTGCTCGACCCTGCCACTTAAGCTCTTTGACATCTTCCTCCCTGGTCTCTATGACGATGTCCAGGCAGCTGCTGAAGCTGTGAGGCCGTAAAGAACGAGACCTGTGTGAAGCTGACAGTCCAGCCAAGGGTATGACAGACAGCCTGTTTCTGGCTGTAACTCCTGGAGCGTTTTCAGAAGTAATGGGTGCTGGTTTGGACACAGATGTCCCGAATGAACGAGTGTGAGGTGTTGTGATGGAAGAGCTGTCGTCCTGGCTCCTGCTGCTATAGGCAAAGGATGCCAGGCTGTCACTGGACTGAAACAGTTGTTGTCTAGTAAGAGGGGCAGAGTCATCCAGGATGGTTTCCAGGGAGCAACTCCTTGTTTGAGGTCTTGTGGGAACAACTGTACTGAGGCTGATGCAGCTGCCTCCTAATGGGCCGTCATCGGCACCGCCGCCTCCTTTCAGTGCTGCCAGCCGGGACTGAAGTTTCCCACCAATTACCTCGCTCATGGGGGATTCTGTCTCGTCGCATGTCCCCTGTCTGAGCAGCGACAGGAGGAGACACTCCGTGGAGCGAAAAGACGACTTGGCTGGAGGGGGGACAGCAGGAAGGTCTGATTTCTTGCGCTTCAAATGCTGGCGCATAGAAGGCGCTGCAACGTAGCCGCAGAACACTGAAAGTGGATGAAGACATGGAGAAGGGGGGCAGAGAAAGCCAAGGGGGCAGGCAGGGTGTCAGTGCAAGCAGACAGCAAAGGGGAAGGAGAAGGTTTAGTTAGTTCAAACCATTACTGTTCATACAGCTGATCAGGCACAACAAAAACAAAAAGTGCAGCAGCTCACATCACAGTTAGGATTCCACAAACAACCAAAACTTCTGTTAGGGGGTCACAAAGCACTGTTAGAGCTCAAACACTCAACTCACATTGGAGACAACATGTCAGAAAAGACCTGCAGCCAAATTTGATCTTAACACAACACCGACATGTAGATTCTGAAAGGCCTAAAAGATTAACAGGAAGCAGCAAACCCACCTAGAACATTGATAAACAGCTCATACAGTTCATATGTGAGCAGTGGCTGTGGGAGGCTGTAGAAGTAATCGGACACTGTTTTGAAGACATCTCTTTCAAAGCCAGGATAGGATTGTTGTGTGCCGTTGTACTTTGGCCCTGGAAATAAACGCCATGTTACTGCAACTGCAACAACACTGAATAATATCTTCAGTAAATAGATCCATTAAACCACATAAAAAAAATAAAAAAATAAAAAAAAAGCTTTTCCCTTTTAAAACCGTTTATGCAGGACATAGTTGCAGCTACTCACAATTGGCCAGGCTCCTCATGGCAGACAGAACCCAGTCTGGAAGGTCATCTATGGAGGCAGTTCTAATGTTAGACTCTTTGTTGGTTTACAGTATAATGAGTCAAACTCATTTAAGTTCGAGACCTCTGGATTAAATTATGTCCAGACTTTTTGGTTCAAAATTGCCCAGAAACACCACATTTTCACAGATACTTTTACCTGAAGAAAAAAAAATTATGTTGTTTTGGCCTTTTACACTGGAGAATGGCACTTCTAGGACTTTAGTATGTGGTTCAAAGCACATCCTTATGGAAAAAAGTATTTTTTCAAAGATGAGGTCTTTATACATAAACTATCCTGTACATTTTTTTTCCTTTATACTGGTGTGTGAACCTACTGGTCTTGTCATCCAGTGTGACCACTCCGTGTTTGTTGACTTTGGTCATATTGTGGATGATGTTCTGTGGATTCACATAACGATGGTCTAAAACCTCGTCAAGAGATGGAACATCCAGAATCCTCTGAAGACTGAAACACATACACAAGTTTTAGATATACATGGAAGTCTTTCTCATTTTTTTTATTTGCACAGAATGGTTTTTTGGGGGGTTAGATTTGTGTGTTTATACTGGGTCAGCGTGATGTCTCTCCAGATCTCCTGTTCATCCTCCACTGTCAGCTCTCGTCTCTGTTTCTGCTGCTCTTCTTCTGGCTGATTGTCGCCTTCCTGCTGTATTCGGAGTGCAGGATCCACATTTTCCTGAAACACATGTACGGAACAAGAACCAACATCACAGAGTGAATCTTTTTTTTTTTTTTTATTAGTGCAAAACTGCATCTATGAACTTGTTTTTCTCTCAAATGCAACATATTATTGTTTTAAATTGAAACAGTGATAAATCTAACTCACCTGGGTTTCTTTCTCCTGCCTTCTTGTGCTTCTAAACCTGAAGAAACCTTCTTTGTCCTTGAATGAAGGTCTCTTTTTTATGGATCTGGACTCTGAGGCTGGAGCTGAACAGGGGATGGGTTTCAGAGGAGAAGTGGAAGGAAACCTGTGGACAAAGAAAACAAAACCAAAAAAAAACCAGACTGCTTGATGCTGTGTGGAGCACAATCAACATATTAAGCCCCGTTTTGTTAAATAATCCCCAAAAGCACATTTCTGCCAACAGATTACCTGTACAGCACATTGTTGTCCTCCAGGTCCTCTGTTCCCCAGCGTCCCTTTACATCTTCAATCACATGGTTCTTCAGAAACTTCTTTAGAAGCTGAACTGTCTGTTGCCTGGTAACGTCGGGGCCAAAGTTGCTGTTGTTACAGAGCAGCTGGTGCAGCCAATCAACAGCAGCAGAAGCAGTGAAACAGGAAGCATAGTGCCTGAAGTTCTGGCGATGTTTCCTGAGGGGCATGCCAGCCCGAAACAAACGTGTCACCTCATTCCACTGAAACAGGACACGCACAGTTCAAGCAAGGAAACAAGATAACAATGTGTCATACGGTACAGAATTGCTCCATTGGAAAGCTGATAAAAGTGGACAACAATATAATGACAATTGACCGTGAGAAGTAACAGTGGGTAAGACAGGACGCTTCTACTACAGAGAAGATCGCTAAGCTGTAATTAAGCCAGCACAGGATCTGCTGATTCAGATGCTGGCAGATAGGGCTGGGCCATATTATACCGTTCACGGTAATACCGGTATAATGTTAGGCAATGATAGGAAAATGAAATATCGCGATAGAATGGGAGTAAAACGCGCATGCGCAGTGCCTTTGTTTTCATACGCACATGGCCGATTGTTGAGTGAAACAGATGAACCAGAATTGGTTTGTAAAAATGGTGCAACTTCAGTGATGTGGAACTGGTTTGGTGTTTGTCCGTCAGATACACAACAAAGCACATTTTTTTGCAGAACATGCAAGCGGCCGTCGTTATTGTCGTATTTGTCGGACTAAGATGCTCTTAAATCTGGGAGTAATCTGGGTCCTAAACTCCGTATGCTTCAGGTCAAACAACACTGCAGCATCACTTAGAGTTAAAAACTGTCTAAATTCTTTCATCTTTAATAAAACGATCAGCATTGCTGCTTTACCAGGTGTAACTATAAAGTTTAACTTCCAGGCATCCATGAAAACAAAAGTTATTACATTTAACGGAGTTAGAAGTTAGCAGGAAGCTAGCGGAAGTTAGCTCGCTAGTTTCGCTAGTTACCTAAGCATGATATAGCATGTTCTGACTGAGAGATTTCTGAAAAAAATCAAACGTACAGCTCTGCTATCACTTCCAACATAAATGAAGACAGGAAACTAAACAGCAGTGACGTTTGTAGGGTTACTGAAGTTGGGCTAGCTGGTATATAATGATGTGCTACGTGATCGCTAGCGACACAGCTATGTTAGCATAACATAAACAGTGAAGCTGGAGGACGAACACTAACACTTTTCCACTTATAAAAGTTAACGTGAAGGTTCTTCATGGTTAGAGACAAATGCAATCGCATGGCAGGATGCTGTAAACGGACCAAACTTCAGTCAGGAGAACAACTGAGATAATCCATCCACAATACGAGGTTAGTCATTAATATACTGCAACAACATGGGAATAGAGCAGCTGCCAGAGAATTCAACATTAATGAATCAATGGTACAGAAGTGGAGGAAGCAAGAAGAATGAGTTTAATAAAGTTTGATTTATCTGACTGCTTTGTTTCGCTTAATGTGCCTTATAATCCCGTGCACCTTATGGTCCGAAAAATACGTACTGCACACTGCAGTTTAATGTTGCAAAGCACCTCTTTTTAACTTCAGTGGATATTATACATGGTTATGCTCAGGATATGTCAGCCCATTTCTACTGGAAATGCCTTTTGGTTAAACTTTCAGCAAGGAATTTGCATTTGCACTGTTACATTTTTATAAAGCTTTAATGTACATAAAAACCAGCTTCTTGTTTAAGTGAAAATAAATGGAAGGTTGTCTTTTTGCGCTAGTAATGTTGTGGAGTTGTATTTTGTCTCGCATCAATTATATCGTCGGTTATATCGTTATCGCAAATTTTCAAATATATATCGTGATAAATATTTTTGGCCATATCGCCCTGCTCTACTCGATATCAATCGTTCATTTCAAGTAAGCTCCTTATGACATTCAAAGATGTGCAGCGTTAAGACCAGTTTTACTTTAAAACAAACTATTTTGGTTTCTGCAGGCATATTGCAGATTCAGGAATCACAAGACCAATGACCTCAAAAACAAGTTAGTATTTACAAATGTTTACTTGTTGTCATTGCAGCTACTGCAGAAGTTACTTAAGTTGTGGAATAAATTCCTGCACTGATGGACTGGAGGTTTGACAGCAACCGGATTGACAGGTGATCTATCCTTTAGGTCCACCATTAAAGGTGAATGGTAAATGGCTCTGTATTTGTATAGCGCTTTACTAGTCCCTAAGGACCCCAAAGCGCTTTACATATCCAGTCATCCACCCATTCACACACTGGTGATGGCAAGCTACATTGTAGCCACAGCCACCCTGGGGCGCACTGACAGAGGCGAGGCTGCCGGACACTGGCGCCACCGGGCCCTCTGACCACCACCAGTAGACAACGGGTTTAGTGTCTTTCCCAAGGATACAACGACCGAGACTGTCCAAGACGGAACTCGAACCGGCAACCTTCCGATTACAAGCGATCGTGAATTTTCTTTTTTAAAAACATATAAACACAGTTTCTTTAAGAACCATATATGTCAGCCCTATGACACCTGCGCATCTGTTACACTTATACAATAACAGAGTAATCGAGCAGCCATGGGACGTTAATTGCAAACATTATTGGTTTAGGATAAGGATTGATCTTAATGAATGAACTAATATTTGTAAACAGAATTGCTCTAAATATTCCAATTCCACCATCCCAGTGAATTTCTTTTATTAGAAACTCAAATATGTGAGTGTCTATAGCTCACTGAACAAAGGTTGTTGACATATATATTTAAAAGACATCACCGCATATATTGGATTAAAATCACATCAGTGTCGTTAATGAAAATTCGTACTTTGAGGTCCGGTTTTCAAACGCCATGTAAACTAATCGGTCTCGTTAGCTGGATTACAGGTGACGTTTGTTGCTGAAACAAAGTCATGAAGATGATATTAAATCAGAGAGAGCCACAATTTTGCAACGCTGAAACACAGAGAGGATACTTTACTGTGAATTTCTTGCAGTATTGCTTTTAGAAAGCCGGCAAAACGCGTGTGTTTAAAAGCAGCTGCAGCTGAGTTTAGCGCTTCCGTTGATGACGATCTTACACTGGGTAGCTAGGTATTAGCTAGCTTGTGAACTTTAACTTACCAATTTCGTGGCTCGGTACGGTCCAGGGCTGATAACATGAGAACTCATATTTATCACGAAAGGGCAGCGCTAAGGGTTTCCTTCATTCGCTGTAGCGACGGATACTATCCATCACTCGAAGAAATATTTACGCATTTCTCGCTACAACCTTTAGCTTAGTTACGGAGAAACTCTCCACAGCCTGGCAGCTCCCCATCTGTTCAAAATTACGAGCCCTGTGCTTCTGCCACCGGATTGGATGGACGTTCTGGTCACGTGACCAGCCTCTAACGGAAGAGGGTGGAGGATCAAAACAAAAAGTGGACTGTAGGGTATTTGGTAGTAAGGCTATTTGAAAATTCTCCCAATTGACACTAAATTTAGGTCTACAGTTAGTTACAGCTGTGTCAGCTGTAGAAAATGACCGTATTGCTATATGTTGAAAGGCCATGCAGGTGTATTTCCTCGTGTGCTACGGTACCCTTTCTTCAGTTTTCGTTACATTGCGCATTCTTATATAATAATATTCATTAAATCACCGGCACGTAAGCTGTTAAAGTTAATTCCAGGAATTTCCCACCTCTAACATACGCTGTATTTGTGTTTTAGACCTGAAGATTCAGTAATTATAAGCCAGTGGTATAATGCATTTGGTATCTAGATGCCAATTTAAGATTTGTATAATTATACTTGTAAACCAATGCAACATCTAAAAGTATGCCTTTGACTGTTGCACTCTGATGGCTCTTAAAAACCTCATTAATCTTTGCTTTTAAACACACTGGATGCTCCTCCTCAACCAAAAACTCAAAACATATTTGACTACAAAGCCCAGCTACAGAACCAGGCTCATCACCAGAGCCTATATTTAAACTTCATGCTCTTTGCACATGGGTTTCTATTTAAAAGGTTTCTAATAAAAATAATTAATAATTATACATTTTATATAAAGATGTGAGTGTTTTACTGTTCGGACTATCCTTCTGTTCCAGCCTGTCTTAAGTGAAGGAGCAAGTCCTCCTGGGGAGGCCTTTTGCATTCACTGAGGCATGGAATTTACATTAGCATATCTTTAAAAGCACTCTGTAGGGGAAATCATTTACAGCCACAAAGAGATGAAAGACAAAAAAGACAGTGGGTGTTAGAGACAATTCTAAAGGGATAGATACCAGGAGGATGTGGTTGACTCTGCCCACACAGTAATGATTCCTTCCACTTGCCTCCGAAGTTGGGAGTTGGAAGTGACATGAGTCCTAGACTTAATGCTTGGCTTTCTATCCTAATGATAGAGCCTAGTCAATGCTCTGCGATTGGCTCATTTAGCGAGTCACAAAAGCTCAATAGTGGCAGTACATATTGAAGCTTTTACAGTTTTACTGATGTTTACTTGAACTATCACCATCTTGGTTTGTTAAGTTGGGGTTGGTGGAGTTGCTCCAATTTTGTGAGTGGCAAGATATTTCCTATTTTATGCACCCTTGTATTTTTACGGTTGCATTTTTTCTATTGATATTTGACATTGAAAATATCTGTGGCTCATTTGATGGATTATGAGATGATAACTTTTATTCCTCAGTGGTTCCCAAACAAGATTTCCAGACAATAATTCCCCCCCAATCCTCTCACACTTTTTTCATGTGTTATCTGCTATCCAGATGTTCAAAGGCCCTAAAAGATGGGCTCCATAGATTTAGTCAGCAGACTTACTGAGGAAATCAGAGACTGAGATATAATTTGTCTTGGTTCCCCTTGAAGGAAGCCAGTCTGCAACTGTAACCAACCTCTGATGCACAAAGTAGACAAAACTAACATCATATGGATGAGTTACAACAGTAAAATGCTGCTTTTGGATTGCTGCATAAGTGAACATAGCTACAGCGAGGGCCTTGAGCCACTCAGGGAGAGCTGGGTCAGGAAGGGCATTTGGCATAAAAATGCCAAATAAAATGCATAGATCACTAAAATGCATCAGTGAAGGCAATCTACAGTAATGTCATATATAACAATATATATAGGGGTCCTTTTCAATCATTTTTAAGATTTAAGTTAGAATTCTGGGTCTGCTGTGTATGTGCTGAAAAGTGTAATATCGAGTTTCTGCTTATCATTATAGTTATTATTTAAAAAACTGAAAACGTTTCATTCACTACGTAATGAACTGATTTAATCCATTCCCAGCCGAGAAGATTGTATTTGTGTCTTTACTGTATGACTTGAACGGAAATCGACAAGCTGTTGCTGAAATAATGAGAAAGGCTGCCCCCAGCTGGGCACAATAGGGAACTACTGCATTTTTGGAAACCTAGTCACTCTTTGGTAATTTCAGTATTTTTGTTTTTACGCTTGTTTATATGTCACAAAGACAAACGGGAATATTTTGGGGTATGCACTCGTCACTATAGTATTTTATTTTATTCTGTACAGTTGTGTACTGTATTTATTCTTATTATATTCTAATTTTTGCTACATAACTTTTGCACTGTCCACTTCCTGCTGTGACAAAACAAATTTAGTTTTGTAATAAAGGTTATCTTATCTTATCGTATCTTGGAGAGCGAATAAGGATCTTACAAGTGTTAAGGACGACAGCCAAAGTGCTAGTTAAAGTTGGTTTCCAATTACAATTCAGTTATGTTTTTTTTTTTACTTCCTAGTTCAGAAATAACTTAAAATATGCCTGATCCAACAGGATTTGTGTTACTTTTTATTTCAGTTAAATAATATTTTTTGCAGGGAAAAATCTGCCGTGACCCGGATTCGAACCGGGGTTGCTGCGGCCACAACGCAGAGTACTAACCACTATACGATCACGGCGAGCTATCCGTGGGATGAGAAGCACGAGTCGTTTACAGAACCCCTACGCTCGCATAGTGGTGAAACACTAAAATCCTATTAATTATGGCCAATACGGGACCAACAGAAAAGTCATTTAGAAATTCGAATTACAGTTTTTATCAGACTTTGCTGAGCGAGCAGCAAGTTACTTCTAAAACCGTGAGAGACACGTTTGCGGTCTGTTTGCTTATGGCTCTACTTTCTTCACGTAGTAGAGTGGACATGTTTTCTGTGCCTCGTGGTGTGGGCGTAGCCTACGGCGTTTTAAAAACGTATTCGCTTGCTGATTGGTCAAGCGTCGTGTATTCATACGGATTCAATGCATTCTCTATACCCATTGGTTACGGGGTCGTTATCTCTCGTTTATCATTGGTTCAATAAACAAGACGTCCGAATTTCAAACTAGATTGTCTGTCAGTGTGTTGTCGAAGGAAGCGAGAGTGAACGTTTGCTAGCTAACAAGTGTTGGGTCTAAACGGCCATTTGGAAACAGTTAACATGTAATTAATGTTAACTAAGCTGTTTTTTTAAATTCATTTTATAAGCTACAAGATTGACTTTATTAATTACAAATGGCACAAGGCGTACATTCGGGACAGAGAGGATTTTTGGACTTCAGTCCAACAAGGAGAGACTACACAGACAAAGAGAACGATGTTCCTGTCCTGAGTTTGATCCAGTTTTCAAAGGCTCCTTTCGTAACCTTTGGGTCGGTTAAGCTGGGTACCTCCAAGTCGGCTGTTCTGAGGATTGAGAACCCTACAGAGTATGCTGCAGCGGAGGTTTCTGTTGATAAGATCCCCTCAAGTAAAGGCTTTTCAGTGGACTGCAGCGCGTTCAAAATCCAGGTATGTTTTAGCTTATACAGAAAATACACGAGTACCCATTCACACACCAGATTCCAAACTCCACGGGGATTTTCATATCATTAAATACACTCTTAAAGATTTCTGTTTATAAGAGTCGGTCCTTGTTTCCAGCCTGGGGGCTCGTTCACTCTGGTGGTGACCTGGACGCCAACCGAAGAAGGTGGGATCAGAGAGCTAATCGTCTTAAATGCCAGTGGTGTCCTGAAACACCAGGCTGTCCTGCTGGGGAGAGCAGAGGCACCAAAAAGGAAAAAGGTAAGCATCCACAGCTTTACACGGAGGCTCTTACAGCTAATGTTACTCTCAGATAGCTGAAGTTTTTTTTTCCGCCTTCACTTTGCAGTATGTCTTGATGAGCAGCTGCCAAGTAAGAAAGCAGCAGTGAAGACATTATTTATTCCAAAATACACTGTTAATCATCGGAGGTCACGTCAGTCACTAAACAGAAGTGAAACCATTTGAAAAGTTAAAAAAAAGCATTTTTAGATCAAGACAAGTTGTTGGATATGAAATATGGTCATTGATCTGTAAATTGTAATGTGCACGTAATGACAGACTCAGTGAAAACTGAGATATATTTATATCAGGATGTTCATCATTGTGTTGTGTCTGGTTTCAGCTTTATTTATTTATTTATTTAAATTTTAATGTTGCCTATTGTAACAGTGTTTTTTAACATACATTGCATCCACTGGCCTGTCTCACTTGAGGTTAAGTTAGGCTGTATGTGAATGAATGACTTTAAGCTATTTTAGGTAAAGAATATCACATTTGACCTCATCAAATGAGAAAATGCCTTGCCTTTTTTGTACCAACAGTAAGATACAAAAGTAAGGCTTTTGGTGATATTTGGTGAGTTCAGTGCAGTTGTGATGTGTGCTTTCAGTAATAACTGATATGACTCTTTAGTCTGATTATTATGAGGCAGTTATAGCCTTAACTGGAGGCCTAGCTTATATGATTTGTTTTTTAGGCTGCAACTTTACACATCATTGAAAATGTGTGTGTGTGTGTTTTCAGAAGACCTTATGGGACACAATCAAAAGCAAGAGAGAGGGTGAAAAAATGACAACACTCAGAAGGAAGGTCGAGCACCCCCCTCTCAAGATGGCTGCCAATAAAACCTTCCAAGTGTCTCGAAATCCACAGTACAAACGAGACAAGCCACGCAGCCCGCTCGCTTCACTTAACGAGGGCAAAGGTGCCATAGAGAGGTCCGTAATCAAGCACAGCCCCGCTGGGGATCGCTGCCTGAAATCAGACAAGCAGAAAGCCTTAAATCTGAGCCAGGAGCAACAGTCTCTGGTCTTGCCAGAAAAGGAGAACGTCCAACAACTTAATAGGAACTCTCCGCTGGTTTTGCTTGTCCCGGCTGCACAGGTGGTAGACTCTGGTAGCATGTCCGCGAGCCCAGATGTCCTTGCAGGAAAACCTGAAAACAAAGATCTTACCAAAATCCTCAACAGGACGCTGTCGCCAATTGGGACGCCAGAGAGGTTTAAGAAGCTCATGCCTTGGATTGAGTCAGAAATCCCACTCCCTGCTACTGCAAAGTCTGCAGCTGCTGCTGCTGACAGTGAGTTACCTAGAAGCCCCCTCCCGTCTTTGAAAGAGGCCCTGTTTCTCATCGACTCTGATCTGATCGATGTTAACACCAGCCCTCCAGATAATAATTCGAGCTGTAACTTTTCAGATTCGCTCGAATCTAACGGTGAAAAACACGGCTGTCGACCTGACACAGATGTCCTCAAAGCGTCATCTGGTAGCCCTGAGCTGTCAGAGTCCAGCGAGCCCAGACTTACTTTCTTTGTCAGCAAAAAGGCAGAGAAAGTGAGAGAGCTGTGTGTTTCGGAGGCTGATAAACTTCCTGAAGGGACAAAAAAAGGTTCTTTCACCTCTGCCACAGTGACAAAGGGTAAGGCACCGGTGGAGGCAAATGGTTCAAGTGGAAGGAAAATAAAGAAGTCACGACGAAGGCTCCTGCAGAAAACGCTGGAGCTGTCTGATGGCAGCTGTCCGTGTGAGTCAGGTCCAGAAAGTCCTAGCCTTCCTGTCATAGACTCGGACAAAGGAATCAGCCCGTGTGATGACAAACCTCAGGTACCAGAGTTTATCTTCTCCAGCACCAGCCCGAGGCTCGCTGCCTCACCTGCACCCATCACCTTCCCTGTCTTCTCCCCTCCACCTGTGGCTCCTTCTCGCTTTTCTTTCTCAGTAACGTCCCCACCTCATTCATTCCTTGCTCCTGTTGCTTTTACCGTCGCCTCTCCAACACCTGTGAGCTCATCTTCTCCTCATCATCATGACCTTTTGTCAAAATCTAAAGTGTACGAGCAGCCCCTAGCAGTTTTTACACCTCCTCGTGTTCAGGAAGACTTGTTTCCCGTTAACGTAGTAGCGAAGAGCAAGAAGAGGAAGAGTGAGGAATTTCTGAAAACTGATGGGAAGATTGAAGATGACAGGAAAACAGAGCAGGTAAAAAGGAGCAAGGTAGTTCCTGGGAAAACCGAGCCCTCCCGATCAGTCCAGGAGAGGAGAGGTGCATCACAAAGGCAGAGAACATCAGGTGAGCCTCCTTCAAGGTTGTTCATGTCTTTGTTGAGCTGGAGGCTGTAGCTTGTGTGTCTGCTGTTTTAGATATGCTTTATACTAACAGCTTTATTATGTTCACAGAGAGGAGGATTAAAAAAATCTAGACGATATCTCCACAAACTTTAAATCAGCTCCTTTTGAATTGTTTAAGCGACTTATGCTCATAACACATTTGTTTTCTTTTTGTATCACATATTTATTTATTTATTTCACTTTCAATAAAAGGGTTGCTGGTGATAGTGATATATGGCTCATGCCAGTATCGGTTGATGTTGGTATCAGCCGATGTTGTCCTTGCTGACTGATTATTAGTGGATGTCACTGGCGGATATTTATCTGTCACATCAGTTTTGCAAACTGGCTACAAAAGCAGTGACAGTTCAGTTGATTTTAAAAAGATTTCATTCACTAAACAAAGGGCTAAATGACAGACAGAAAAAATTAAATTTAGCCATCCATCATGGGAAGCTGGAGTTTCTCTCAGTCTGTCACAGGGTTGTAAAATAAAAGAACGGAAAAGATATCGTTATTTTAAACTTTGGTGCTGGACTCGGAGCACGGGGTGTTATTTTCAGGCCGTGTTTGTAATATTGGCAGTTTGAAGGTGAATAACCTGCTGACGGTTAATGTCCTTATATTGTGGATTTATTGAAGTCTGATGCAATTTCTATCCCTCCCCGTAGGCTCAGTTCGCTCAGTGACCGCATCATCTCTAAGGACTATGAAGTCTGCAGTTCCCGCCCAGGCTAAGCTACCACACTCCAAAGCAGTCTCACAAGGTATACAGGAATATGTTGAAAAATTGGGGTTAAATAATGCTTATAATCCTTTCTGCACTGTTACAAAAATGGATATTCGTACAACTCAGGGCTAAAGTTTTAAGTAATAAGTTAGCTTGCATACAAGTCATTCGTACGAGCTAAAAACTCTTTTCCTTGACTTTGATAGGAAATGTACCATTGGTGGGGAAAAAACAAAACAGCTTAATTAAAAGGATTAGAAAAGAGTGTGTTTAGCCTATAAAGTGACATGAAGTGCTATCATCCATCTTAATCACTTATCCAGTTCAGGGTTGCAGGGGATGGACGTAGTCCTGCTGTCACAGGGTGAATGCCAGGCTACACCCTGACAGGTTGCCAGTCAATCATTTAGCTTTTTCTTATTATGGTTATCAGAGATGCTTTGAGTCACTTCATTCAATAAGCATCCTCCTTAAAGAAAATTGACTACTCCATCACAGCCATAAGACCAACACAGATTATTTTGATCTGTGTGAGTCCAAAGATAAAAGTATGGAGCTGGAAAAGGGCATAATATAACACATATAACATAATATATGTTTAACTGCAGCAAAGAACCAAATACTTCATTTGATTGTGTGCCAAGAGTGGAACTGTGGTCATTTATGTGGGAGTCAGGAGTCACAGTGAAGTATGTGAGGGTGGTGCAAGACATGTATGAAGACATGTAGGAATTTCAGGGTGGCTGAAAGGTATGGTCAGATAGGAGTCTCTTCAACTATCTTTACCCATCACACGACTCACTATGAGCAAGGATTTGGTGACAGTGGGAAGGAAAAACTCCCCTTTAACAGGAAGAAAGTTCTGACAGAACCAGGCTCGGTGATCTGCTGCGATTAGTCGAGGGAAGGAAGAAGAGTGAAAGTCAGTGGAAGTGTGATAGAACATACGTGTGTGTGAATGAAGGATGATACCCTGTTACGACTCATAAAGGGAGCAGCTGATGATGATGAGGATAATGGCGTCAATAACAGTTCCTTCTGTTGTTCACAGGTGCTCCATCTCGAAAGGCACCTGGTGCTCCCTCTATGAAGACCGCAAAAGTAATCGCTGTGGCACAGTCGAAGCTGAGCTTTATTAAGCCTGCACAAACAGGTTTGTGAACATTGGAAGAGTGATAAACACTGTGAAATGAGCTTTGTGATTTGCTTTTATCTTTAATTTGTTTGTTTTTTGTTTTTGTACTGTTTTCTTTCAGCTCTACCCAGACACCCGATGCCGTTTGCTGCCAAGAACATGTTTTACGACGAGAGGTGGATAGAGAAGCAGGAGAGGGGTTTCACATGGTGGATCAACTACGTCCTCACCCCAGATGACTTTAAGGTCAACACCGAAGTCGCCAAAGGTAACAGGCAGCAGGCTCAAACATGAGAAGATCATGGTAACACCTTAAATATCTCTAACCTCTTAAATCTGGACCCTCCTCTTGTGTGTCTCGTGTAGTAAATGCTGTGTCCCTTGCTATGGGCGGTGACGACAAGTATAGTGTGCCCAAAGCTCCCACCAAAGAGGAGATGTCCTTCAGCACTTACACAGCCAGACGCAAGCTAAATCGCCTCCGTCGCTCCGCCTGTGAGCTGTTCACATCTGACGCCATGGTCAAGGCCATTCAGAGGCTCGAATTGGAGGTGGAGGCCCGGCGGCTGCTTGTCAGGAAGGACCGCCACCTTTGGAAGGACATAGGTAAGAGTCCTGCTTAATGAAAGCTCAATGCTCTGAGATTCCTGTCACTAAGGCCTGTTCGTGCCATCTTTCAGGTGAACGTAAAAAAGTCCTCAACTGGCTCCTCTCGTACAACCCTCTGTGGTTACGGATCGGACTTGAGGTATTCTGACACATGTTTTGTTCTGGTGTCCATTTCCAACAATGTTATTATTATTATTATTTTTTTTTACCCTGAATATTGCTCATCTTCAGACGATCTACGGAGAGCTGATCTCACTGGAAAGCAACAGCGACACCTTGGGCCTGGCTGTGTTCATCCTCCAGCGACTGCTGTGGAACCCGGACATTGCTGCAGAGTTCAGACACCCCCGAGTGCCCCACCTTTACAAAGATGGTAATTTGAGAGGATGTTGGGTCAGCGTCAGAGCTAATAGAAATACCAGGAGAGCCGAGACTTTTAGTTTAATTGAATTCAAAGTAATTAAAAATGGGGCATTGTTTGTGTGTTTATCAGCCCAGGTTTGCTTTTGAATTTCCCACTTGAGCTGTAGCACAAGTCTCGGTTTGCCTTTATCATCACCAGACAGAAACACTTTATTATAGAAAATTAACAACTTGGGCATGAGTGCAACCTTAATTAACCGACTTCTTGTTATTCCTTCGCTGACTCAAACTTTTAATTTCCTTCTAACAACACAACAACAATGACATTTTGCACTGGAATAGATGTGCTTTATATTATTAGACCGAGAAAAAAAAGAAGTAAAATAGATGAGGAAATGGGCAGCACAACCAAATAAATATAACTAAATAATAAATATAGATACAGTGTGCATGATGCTCAATGTTATGCTGCCAGATCTATAACTGTCTGAAATGTGCAGCTGCAGTTGCTTCAGTTGATGTGATGATTATTTGGATGATCATGATTATTCAAATGTTCCAAACACAAACATAATTGATTAACACTCAGGTGAAAAACAGGATGTTTCACTTTTTCTTTTCCCCTCTTCACTTTGAGTAACCGATTACTTTTTGAATGTGATTAGCTCTCATGAGGCTTAAAGATCACTTTGGATTCATTGGATTAATGTCCCAAAACCTCTAATGTTGTTTTATTCCTAAAATTAATCTGGGAAAATAATGCTGAAGAGCCCAAGACAGATGACAGAGCAAAGGATGAAGGAAATACTTTCCTGATTTTGTAGATGTTTGGAATTCCTTTTTAATCCCACTTGCAATTAAATAATTCAAACAACTTGGGAGTGTAAAGACTACTTTTTAAAACAAGGATATCTTGTGATCAAAATAAGAAGATTTCCTTTGTAAACTGGAAATTGTCTTGATTGTCACTGTATGAATGCCTGTTTACCTTTTCTCGGTTAGGCCACGAGGAGGCGCTGTCCCGCTTCACTTTGAAGAAGCTGCTGCTGCTCGTGTGTTTCCTGGACAAAGCCAAAGAGTCCCGGCTCATTGAACACGACCCCTGTCTGTTCTGTGTTGATGCTGAGTTCAAGGTACGCCAGAGACACAATGTGTCACTAACAAACATTTGTGGAAAATTACAATTTTTGTACATTGAATAAAAGCTTAAGATAGTTAGACTCTTTTCTTGGTATTGAATGGGAGAGCATATGATGTCATTGTGCTTTTGGAATGATGATAAAGAAAAAAAAGCTTAAATAGGTTAAAAAGATGAGTCTTGAACTGCTTTTTGAGTATACTGAGCTCATGGATCAAAGAATTGAGGAGAGAGATTTCAAGAGTAAGGGTCACGATTGCAAAGGCTCAGTTAGCTTTAGTTAGTTTTTCTTCTAGATTCAGGAATGGATAATAAGCTCTGATCAGGCGACCCAAGAGTCCTGGTGAAAAGTTAATCTCTGTACAGATATGCTTCACCATGAAGAGGCCTGAAGATAAAAACTAGAGGTTTGAATTGAATTCGAAATTTAATGGGGAGCCAGCACAGTGAGATCTGCAGAGGTGTGACGTTAGAGGTCTCGAAGGATGTGGTAACGAGCCTCGCAGCAGCGTTTTGCACAAGCTGCAGACGATCCAGGGAGGTTTTACTGAGGGAGGCGAAGAGTGACTGAAATAAAAGCATGAAAAACAGTTTCCCCTCTTCTGGTCTTTTTGGCTTGTGTTAACCTCTGTCGTGCTATGTACTGCTCAATTTTTTACATTTTTATTTAACAGGCAAGTAAAGACCTGCTGCTGGCCTTCTCAAGGGACTTCCTGAGCGGAGAGGGGATCCTCCCGCGGCACCTCAGCTACCTCGGGTTACCCGTCTCCCACGTTCAGACGCCCCTGGACGAGTTCGACTTCGCTGTGAAGAATTTGGCAGTTGACTTAAAATGTGGCGTTCGTCTAGTGTGAGTGTGTCGGTATGAATTTTAATGCGATGCTCGGATCCCAGATGTGTGTGTGCTTCTCTCAGAGGTCAGGCTCAGATAGGCAAGGGAATTGGGAGCTAAGGACTCTCAGACAAGGCGGTTTCAGAGAGGGGATTTCCTTCCTTGATTTCTCACTGAAGGATTGGCTCTTTGACAGCCCTGACAGTGGTTCAGTTTGTGTCTGTGAGTCTGTTAAATAATTTTTTTTTTCTTTTCGGAGCAAATCTTTGACTCCATTTTATTTGTCTCAGGTTCCCTACAGGTTATGATGCAATTTAATGTTACATATTTTTCTGTTTTGTAATTACATGGTTTTTTTTTTTTTTAAATATCCTGTATTTCAAGTGGGTATGTTGCCCCTAATGTTGTCCTGTACTCTGATTGGCCAACATGTAGTTAGGGTTATAACAGCATTTAATTAAATGTATTTAAAGAATTCAAATTGACATGAGCCAGATTTAAATTGGCAAAAGCTGGATTTGACCTTGACTAGCCCTGTATGTGTGGATCAGGTTCTCATTAGATACTCGTTTATGTTCAGCTGCTGCTGCTGTGGGATTTAAATGTGTGACATAAACATTTCATTGCATGACAAATCAGTTGAAGCGATGATGATGATGGAAGCTAAGGATCATCTTTTTGCTTTAGGCGAGTGATGGAGCTCCTTGTCCAGGACTGGAGTTTATCTGTGAAGCTCCGCCTCCCGGCCATCAGCCGCCTGCAGAAGGTCCACAATGTCGATGTCGCTCTACAAGTTCTCAAAAGCAAAGGGATCGACCTGAAGGACGAACGTGGTAATTAATCTATTTCTGAAAATCAAATTTGTATATACTGTTTAAGATATGAACATATTCGTTGTGTTTTATATTCAGACACTTTCTTTGGAAATCTCACTGCTATAGTTTTGCCTTGAGTGTAAACAAGTTCTATATCACCTTGTAGTCTGCTGACTTTCTTTCTTACTAAACTTTATTGAGCTTACATGAAAAGAAAATTCAGAACTTTGCTTTGATGGTATTTAAATGTTTTGTTTTTATTTTCAGGCTCAACCATTGATTCAAGAGACATTGTGGATGGACACAGAGAAAAGACGCTGAGCCTGCTGTGGAAAATCATCTTTGCATTTCATGTGTGTATGGCTTTGTTTCCCCCATTTGAGAACCCCCATCCCAATAAGCGAAGAGAGTTGATTGATATGGTGTTACTGCATCATATGTTCAGGTGGAGGTGATTCTGAATGAGGATCAGCTCAAGGAGGAGATTGGCTTTCTGAAGAAAACCCTGAGGACTAAACGGAGGCTAGCATCTCTGAAGGCCGATCGGGGTCTTCGGCAGACGCCTGCAAAAACCAGAGTCCCGTACGAACATGGCAGCACCAAAGTTGCCCTGCTTATGGACTGGGTCCGTTCCGTTTGTGACTTTTACAACCTGCAGGTGAGACTAAATAGTTTAATTTTAGCTAAGAAACCAAAGAAAATAGTTTCACATTCAGAATTAAACTGATTTAATTGAGGCTTGTTTAAGTTTTATCTCTATTACTGGTTGCTTTTACACTTTGCCCACTAACTACATTTTTTTTTTTTTAACTTGAGGTTGATGCACACTAAATAAAACGTTACCTTGATCTTACAAAGCTGTAATACAGTAGATTTTGGTCATTGTTTTGTGTCGCTTTTAGATTATATCTACACACTTTTCCTCATTGCTTATCATCTTCATCTTTTTATAATCTTTGCAGCTTCTTGTTTGCATTTTTTTTTAATAAAGAAAATAAATAAATAAATTATCTACTTTAGGTTACTAAATCTCAGTTTATTTGCAATGCATGTATTCTAACTCCTTTGCAAAGACCGCATCATGATTTAGACACAGATTTTAAGAACATGGAAGATAACCTTGTGCATTCACGTGACTTACTTTATACAATGTTACAAAGATATATTTTCACCCAGGCAGTGTAGGCGTTTACCCATTTCAATGTGCGTTGTAGGCAAGTTATCCAAACAAGGATACATTTAGCTGAACCATGGAATTCGTGGTGGGTTACATTGCTAGAGCACCCAAAACCCGCAAATTTTGGATGTGGTTGAAAAACGTCTTTCAATGTCTATTTTTTTTTTCTTTTTTTTCTTTTTTATAGCTTAAACCCTAAATATGCTTTTCGGTGGCATCTCAGGGCTTTCAGAAGAACAAAACGAAACAACACTGTAAATATAAATGATATTTGTGTGATGCAAAATGACAGGTTTGTTGGTTTTTGCTGACCTTTGGAATTATCATATTTGCCACAAAATGCAACCTTGACATTGTAATATATAGATATAGAGAGAGAAATTTTCAGAAAACTCTAGTTGGAAACGATAAATAAAGTCTCTCTCTGCCTGTGTGTGTGCAGGTGGAGAACTTCACCGTGACGTTCTCGGATGGCCGCGTCCTGTGCTACCTTATCCACCACTACCACCCGGGTCTCCTGCCAGAAGCGTCTGTCAGTCACCGCACCACTCAGACTGTCGAGTGCTCACCAAGAGGCCGACTGGAGCTCAGCTGCTCAGCCAGCGACTCCGACAGCTCCTTTGACTCCCTGCCCACAGGCCCAAACGGTATGTCAGCTGTGTGCTGCAACCTTAGTGCAGCCATCTGTGCCGGGGGGGATTTAAAGAGGGAAAAAAAAAAAGTTCACTTGGATGTTTGTACCTCAAACAGACATTTGTAGTCTGTCAGAACATGAAAACGGTGAATATGAAAGGAACTCTGAATTATTTAAAAAAAAAAAAAAGAAGAAGAAGGAAAAAAAAAAAGGAAATGTAACAAATAAATAACACACAGTATGTGTATTACATTACATCTTAATTTAAAAAAATTTTTTAAGTCACGGTTACCTCAGCTTCGTGATGTCATAACATCAAAATACATACACAATACAGAAGAGAGTTGTTACTGACAGTATCTATTTATTCGCCAACAGGACCTGATTCTCCATCGCTGGAGTTTAAAGAGCTACTGAAGAACGAGAAAAGCAACTTCAAACTGGTCAACAGTGCGGTGTCTTTTCTGGGCAGTGTGCCCGCCATGATCAACCCGGCCGACATGTCCAACACTATCCCCAATGAGAAGGTGAGACCAGGTGGGAGGTGTGTCATAGCTTGCAGGAACACAGAACATTGTTTTTGGTGAAATTCATAACAACTGATTATTAATCCACATTCAGTGTGTTTTATATGTACTTAACAAAGAGAAACCCATTCCCAACACTGCACTAAGCTAATTCCCTGCCTGCAGTCTTGTGCTACAGATGTATAAATGATCATGTGTAAAAACAATAATACAAATGTAGCTTTCTGATTCAGTAGCTCTGTGACAGATGTTGGCTTTTAAATGAATTAAGCTCACTTTACAGGAGTTGGCTGACTTTGTGGCTGCCTCACCCATGTAACCTGACTGAATTCCCGCCCTCATGAGGACAAACTGTCTTGCAATCATTTGTCTTTAAAATCTCAGGATTTGGTCAAATAAGGCTTTTAACGCCTCAATTGTAAAGATATTTAATGTACCAAAATGTGAGAGAATGCAGCACTGTCTTCATCTACGTAAACTGACTTGCAGGTGGTGATGTCGTACTTGTCCTTCCTGTGCGCTCGCCTGTTGGACCTGCGGGACGAAACCAGAGCTGCGCGGGTCATACAGGGAGCCTGGAGGAAATACAAGCTCAAGAAAGATTTGGAACTCTACAAGGTTTGTGGTTTTTACTTATTTATCGTTTAAATTAAACTCACAGTTAAGTCAAGTGTTAATGAGACCCTTTAGCCCTTTATGTCTGATACTGGCCTAATGTTGGTCATGGGTAACTATGGGTGTTTGAGGTGTACTTGTCAATAAATGAACCTTGAAGACGTTGGTGGATGTAAGTCACACGTTAAAGGATCGTTAACTCTACACCCATCATGTTTGCAGACTGATACGCTTACAAAATGCTACCAAAAAAGTAACCTCTGTAGAGAAGGTTATAATGTGTTTAATGTTGCTTCTTATTTCTATGCAGGAAAGAAACATGGCTGCCATGAAAATCCAAGTATTTGTGAGGAATTTTCTTCAGAGGCGCAGAGCTAAGAGGCAGAACCAGGCTGCTGTCGTCATCCAGACCTCATGGAGAGGTTATGCAGCCCGCAAAAAGCTGCGACTTAGAAAACAGGCTCAACTTCGGGCTATGCAGCATGAAGCAGCAACAGTCATCCAGGTGTGTATGTGCGTTATAGATCTGAGGGTTAGAAGTGGTGTTTGACAAAGTCACATATGGCTTTGGCTTTTTGAATCTAACTAGATTCAGCTTCTCAGGTGATGGTTAATCTGACTTTGTTTCTAGTTGTGAATGACTTTGTTCAAGGACATTTTGATGTTCATGATCATCTATTAATGTGCTGTCTAGTCAACACTGTGATTACACTTCTTTTTTTTTTTTTTTTTTTTTTTTTTGGATAATTTTACTGTTTTGTCATATCAAGGATAAATCCAGCATAATGAAGCTACCACGTGTTTTTGTTCTTTGAATTAAATGGGTCTTATCTTGTCCTTGCAGGCTCAGTGGAGGATGTTTTCAACTATGAGGGCTTACCAGTGCCTCAGATATCATACCATTGTTGTCCAAGCACAATGGCGAATGAGGAGGGCGGCCTCCGCTTATGGGAAAATCTACTGGGCGACGACAGTCATTCAGAAGTACTCACGAGCATGGGCCATTTCAAAAAGAGACAGAGCACATTATCTCTTACTTAGGAGCGCTGTGGTAAAAATACAAAGAGGCTATAGAAGATGGAAAGCTCAGAAAATACAAAAGGAAAACTGTGCGGTCAGAGTGATACAAGCTGCTTTTAAGAAATGGTATGGAAGAAAAATGTCCCAAAGAACTGCCGCTGCTGTGAGAATCCAGTCCTGGTACAGGATGCAAAAGTGTCTCAATCAGTACAGAAAGATCAAGGGAAGTGCTTTCCTCATTCAGGCTCAGTACAGAGGCCTTGCACAGAGGCGCCGTTTTCTCACATTAAAACTGCAGCACCACTCAGCTGTTGTCATCCAGAGTGCCTTCAGAGGGCACGCTGTCAGAAAAGAAGTGTCGGAAATGAGCTGTGCTGCAGTCGTAATCCAGCGCTGGTGCAGAGCTTCCATGACAAGAGACGCGGAGAGGAAAAAGTTTGTCAGGATGAAACGCGCGGCTGTTACCATACAGGCAGCGTATCGTGGGAAAGTGGCTCGAGACTCTCTGAAAAAACAGGACAGGGCAGCAGCTGTGATCCAGGCAGCTTTTAGGAAGCACGCTGCCCGTAGGCGCTACCTGATCTTGAAAAGAGCTGCAGTTCTAATACAGCAAAAGTACAGAGCAACACTTTTGAGTCGCAAGACAAAGAATGAATATAACTCTCTGAGGGCCGCTGTGCTCACTGTGCAAGCTAACTGGAGAGGCAGAGTGGACAGGAAGAGGATAGAAAAGTGGCATCAGTGTGCATCTTTTATACAGGCTTGTTATCGTCGGCACAAAGTGCAAGCAGAGTACAGAGCCAAGAGGGCAGCAGCTGTGGTTCTACAGAGCCATTACAGAGCTTATTTGGCTGGAAGGCAGATGAGGAGAGGATACCTAGAAAAGAAAGCGGCATCCATTACTCTCCAAGCTGCATTCAGAGGGATGAGAGTTAGGGCAGAGTTGAAGAAAAAGCACCAGGCAGCGACTGTCATTCAGGCTTTAGCCAGGATGTTTTTATGTAGGAAACGTTATCTTCTGCTTCACAGTGCAGCGATTGTCATCCAGAGCCGATACAGAGCTCTTTTGCTGTGCAGGGTGCAGCTAAATGAATTCAGAAAACTTAAGCGGGCGACTGTTAAGATACAAGCTGTGTTTCGGGGATTTAGAGAAAGGCGGGACTTGAAGAGGCAACATAAAGCATCCAGAGCAATCCAAGCTCACTTCAGGATGCACAGAATGCGTGTGGCTTACCTTGCCCTTAAGTGTGCCTCCATCATTATTCAGGAAAGGTACAGGGCCAAACGGCTCATGGATCAACAGATGCAGAGTTACAGAACAATGAAACATGCAGTCATAGTAATCCAAGCAGCATACCGTGGCCACAAGGCCAGGAGAAAGATTGCAAACATGCACCAAGCTGCTTCAGTCATTCAGAGAAAGTTTCTGGCCATCCAGGATAGAAAAAACTTCCTGGCTGTCAGAGTGGCAGTTTTGGCCTGTCAGCAGAGGTACAGAGCAGTAACCCTGGCAAGAAAAGCACGGCTGGACTATCTCTCAAAGAGAAGGGCAGTAGTTTGTCTACAAGCAGCTTACAGAGGATATGTAGTTCGAAAGCGGCTGTGTATTGAGCACATGGCAGCTGTAACAATTCAGTCTCAGTATAGAATGTACCAGCAGAAAAACAACTACAAGAGACTCTGCTGGGCAGCCACTGTATTGCAAACACGTTACAGAGCTAACAAAAAGATGAGAGCAGAGGTGCATGCCCTGAGTGTTAAGAAAAATGCAGCTGTTGTCTTACAAGCTGCCTTCCGTGGAATGAAATTAAGACAGATGATCAAACTGCAGCATCAAGCTGCCAGTGTTATCCAGAGAGCTTACAGAGCTCACTGCGAACACAGGGAGTATCTCACTCTGAAATCCTCTGTCCTGACTCTTCA
>NW_024583290.1:0-8099 GCF_018398535.1 Haplochromis burtoni | reverse complement strand
ATTCCAGGCCATGCGTCTATCTGCCATCATCATCCAGAGATGTTATCAGGCTCGTGTTCTTCAGAGGCAAGAAAGAGCAAAGTTTTTGAAGTTGAAACAATCCGCCATAGTTCTCCAGGCAGCATTGAGAGGCTGGCGCGTCAGGAGGGATGTTAGCCTACAAAATCATGCTGCTGTTGTAATCCAGTCATGCTGGAAATGTTTGGTGGAACGACGTATCTTCCAAAGAAAGAAAGATGCAGCTGTGAAACTTCAGCGGAGGATTCGAGCAGTGCAGCTCGGCAGGCAGGAGAGAAGCAAATACATCCAAGTGAGGCAAGCTGCCATCACACTTCAGAAACACTGGCAAGCCTGGATTGCAAGACAGCAGGTAAAGTTCATTTGCAGTACAAAAATAAACAGAGTACCGTAATTAAGAGGAACTGCAGCTTGTTTGGAGTCTCACAGTGTTGAAATGTGATTTGTAGTAAGCAGTCTCAATGTGTTATGTGGAGGGGGGAAAAAAAGTTGCTGGTTAAATGTAAGCCAATGTTTTTCAGGTACTAAAGGCTGCTCGTGCAGAGAGGAGGCTACGTTTTACGTCGGCCATATTTCACCATCTCAGTGCCATAAAGATCCAACGAGCACTCAGAGCTCACTGGGCTTTGGAGTCCGCTAAAAGACAGATCCATTCTGTTATCACCATACAGGTAGAGTCACAAAACATCCACAGTGCTACATCTATTGAAGAGTACAACAGTTTTTACAAATGGCATCTTGACTTTTTTTTTTTTTTTTAAGCGACTGGTGAGAGCGAGGCAACAGAGAAGACGCTATCTGGAGTACAAGCTGAAGGTGGCTACAGCTCAGAGAGCAGTCAGGCACTGGCTAGCTCGTCGCCACAAGGCTGCGACTGTCATCCAGCAGGCTGTCTGGAAATTCCTCCTCCTCAGGCGTCAGAAGAGGGTTCAGCAGGGTATTCTCAAGGCCCAGGTCAGTGCTGAGTGTGGTAAAGATGTTGCCTGTAATTCTAAAGGGGAGAGTCGCAGATTTCCAATTCTATATTTAGGTGTCCAAAGTTCATTCAACCTTCAATCACCTCAGTTAGAACAGCCCATTAAAGATTTGCTAAATCTTTTCTTTCTACAATGATCAGTCCATGACATTATAACTGGGAAACAATTTCAGGAGGAGGACTGTTTTTAACATCTGACTGTTGCGAACATGGCCTAATTTTACAAAGAAAATATAGGTAACACTTTATATGACAACCCATAGGTAAGCAAAGAAAGGGATGCACAGAACTCCCCTCTCCCCAGCCACCTCTTCCAGCTCATCTGAGAAACACAGAGATGTTCTCAGGCCAGGCAAGAGATATAAACTCTACAATATCTTCTGAGTCTGCCACGGGGCCTCGTCCTGGTGGGACAGACCTAGAACACCTTATCCAGGAGGCATTCTTATCTGCCTCCTGGATAAGGCACCTCAACTGGCTCTTTTTACTGTAGAGGGTATAGCAGCTCTACAGTAACATTATTTCTAAGTAAAAAGGCCACCCATCATTCCAAGAAAGCTCATTTCTGACACTTGTATTCCTGATCTCATTCTTTAGGCCATTACCCAGAGCTTGTGACTAGGACTGGGCGATATGGCCTAAAATCCATATCGCGATATAATTTGAAGCACGTGTGGTAACGATATATATCGCAATATATTATTTTCTTCTCTATAACGTATTTTCCACACTATAAGGCACACATAAAATCCTTTCATTTTCTCCAAAATCGAGAGTGTGCCTTATGTATGAATTCTGGTTGTGCTTACTGACCTCAAACCGATTTGGGCGTGCAGAAATCTGTTAAAAAATGTTTTAGTACAACTTTGGTAAGCCGCACTGCTTGATGGATTGTCAGAGCATTACGGCTGCCATAGTGAGGAGCTTCGCGGAGTAATCTGGGTCCAAAGTCAAACGAACACTGAGCGTTAAAAACGGTCTAAATTCTTTCACCTTTAATAAAATCATCAGCGTTGCTGCTTTACCAGGTGTAACAATTAAGTTTAACATCCAGGCATCCATGAAAACATAAAATTTAACGGAGTTAGAAGTTAACAGGAAGTTAGCTCGCTAGTTTCCACCTAAACATTTCATACCATGTTCTGACTGAGAGATTTTTGAAAACTAATTCAAACGTACAGCTCTGGTACCACTTCCAACATAAATGAAGACAGAAAACTAAACAGCAGTGGTGTCTGCAGGGTTACTGAAGTTGGACTACCTCGTGTATAATGTTGTGCTACGTGATTGCTAGCGACACAGCTATGTTAGCATAACATTAGCACAGTGAAGCTGGAGGATGAACGCCAACTTTTTTTCCACTCGATAAAAGTTAACGTGAGGGATTCTGGTGGTCAGGGACGAATGCAATCGCATAGCAAGATGCTATGCACGGGCCAAACTTCAGTCAGGAGAACAACTGAGACTTTTCATCCACAATAGGTTAGTTATTAATATACTGCAACAACATGGGGATAGGAACAGCTGTGAGAGAATTCAACATAAATGAATCAAATTTACGGAAGTGGAGGACGCGCAGTTTTTGGCTTTCCCCATATTTCAAAAGTGCTTCGTCTCTTTGCTATGACTGTCGCCCGGCATAATTTGCAGATGATAATGGTTGTAGCCGCTGCGATGCTTTCAACCAAAACAGGCATCATAAACATGCGGTAGAGCGGTATAGTCAAAATCTCTATCGTTGGCCAAATTTATATCGTTTCTATCGTATATCGTTTCTATCGCCCACCCCTACTTGTGACCATAGATGAGAGTAGGGACGTAGATTGACTGGTAAATCGAGAGTTTCGCTTTTACTCTCAGCTCTCTGTTCAGCACAACGGATCGGTTCAGCATCACTGCAACCATAGACCCGTCCGTCTCCCGCTCCCCTCAGTCATGAACAAGAGCCCAAGATGCTTGGGCCATGGCCTCAGACTTGGAGGTGCTGATTCTCATTCCCACCACTTTATACTTGGCCAGTGTCAGCTGGAGGCGACAGACCTGATCAAGCCAAAAGAACAACATAATCAATGAAAAGCAGAGATTCTGGGACCACAAAAGTGAAAGCCTCCTGCCACTTTGCTATGCCTACAAATTCTGTCTATAAAAATTATAAACAGAATTGGTGACAAAGGGCACCCTTGGAAGAATCCAATACCCACTGGGAATGAATCTGACTTATTGCCAGTAATGTGGACCAAGCTCTTGCAACGGTTGTATAAGGGCCGAATGGCTCATATTAACAAGCAACACACCAAGGAATCAAACCCTCTCGTCTACCGGGGGAAAAAAAACTCTAATATACAGGCAGCCAGCCAAGGACATGCCAAGATACCGCTTGTCACCAAAAGCAACTTCTAGCTGGGACAGAGTCCAGCCCCTGTCCAGGAGGCTGGTTCCAGAGCTCAAGCTGTGTATTGAGGTGAGCCCGGTTATATCTCTTTGGTACCTTTCAACCTCACACACCAGCTCATGCTCCTCCTCCACCAGAAAGTTGACGTTTCACCAGCCTCAGTAGCTTGGGATCAGCCCACCAGGGTCCACCAGGGTCTCCCTTGACTGGCACCCTTCACACACTGCACCCAACCCCTATAGCACCCAACCCTCTCCTGTGGATGGTGGGCCTACAGGAGGAAATGCTCATTTGCCTTCTCCAGGTTGCGTCCGGTCAGGCCTCCAGGCCACCAGGGGCTCTCCTTCAGGTACCCTCCCCAGGCCTGGCTCCAGGGCAGAGCTCCACTAACCCTATCCCAGGCAGGGTGAACTGTTCCCTTGATTGTGTACACATAACGGTCTTCTGAACAGCTCTTTGTCTGGTTCCTCACCCAGGACCAATTTACCATGGGAGATCCTATCAGGGGCAAAAGGCCTTTCGAGTGCATAGCCCCTGGAATTCTTGGGACACACAAACCCCTTGACTACAATAATATAGCAAATTACAGAGGAGAATTTATGTAATGCATAAGTAACGTTAATAATTTTATAACTTAAGGTATTTTATAGGAAAAAAGACACAATTTATACTTTTAAGTACTGCCCAATTTCACGGAAATTTTATGGACAAGCAATTTCCCAATTTTACATCATAAATAAACTGTACTGTTCTATGGACATGTCATAGTATGGAGTAGATTAATTGTGCCTTTGTATATCATCATTATCATCATTATTATCATTATTATCTTTTTTTTTTAAACATCTTTTCTTAATATTCATCATGTTTGTGAGTATGACAGATGTTTTAAAAACAAAATTGATTTTCTCCCAACCCCCGAGTTTTTGTAGGTAACTATAATGACATTGTTATTAAAATAAAAATAAATTGAAATTCAATTTAATGATGGAGGAATCACTCCCTTAGTTGCAGGCTGTGTTTTAAAGTGTTACCAAAATTAAAAAGCAACAACTTGTTATCCAATCTTTACTTTATCCTCATCATTTTGATATTTGTTGACAATGTAGTCAGCAAAATGTTGTTACAACCTACAAAGTAAGGCAGTAACAGCCTTGCTGGGATCATTTCTTTAATTTTGCTGTTAATATTTAATACTTCTAATAACAGTTTACACTAGCAAAATGTTTGCTATGAATTGATGGAAATCAAATAATTTTATACACATTTTGCCCTGAAAATTGTTAACTTATTTAGTTTTCCAACAGTTTGAAACTAATGTGAGTTTTTGTTTTGTTTGTTTGTTTTTAATTTAATTTAATTTTAACCACTTTCTCCTTCTAGGCTTTGTGGAGAGGACACTGCTCCCGCAGATTCAATGACAATCCCAAGATTGTAAAGCTGAGGCACCGCTTACGTGTGGTCACTGCCAGTGTCCGAGAGGAAGACAAACTGTGCAATAAAACTTCATCTGCACTGGACTACCTTCTTCGTTATAAACACTTCTCGTACATTCTGGAGGCCTTGAAAAATCTTGGTAAGGCTTTCTGTTGTCTACTCGTTTCCCCTCATGCTGAGTACAAAAATGGAAAAATAGTTTTAAACAGCATTTTTCCTGCAAGTCATCCCACAGCTTTAGATGTGGCAACTTATGTAACACTAAACAGCTTAATGACAATATCTTTGGCTCACCCCACCACAGCACTGAACAAACGCCATGCAAGTTATAGTTTACTCAGCTTACGATCAGACATTATTTTCAACTGAGTGAATGAGCACACGTGAGCCATGACGAATTAATGACGAATTATTTCACATATCATTATGAGAGGCAGAAGATGCATGTAGTTCCTACCAAACATTTAGATGGTCCCAGTAATATAGTTACTTTTCACTGTGAAGTAACAGTGATTTCTGGAAGTGTTCCTGGGCCCAGGAAATGATTTCATGACACAGCCATGCTTGGTTTTAAAGCAGTGTTGCCTGAGGGCCCAAAGATGGCAGATATTCAATACTGATTTGTACTTGTGCCTCTTGCATGCTGATATTTCTCCTCATTCTAATAATCTTTAGATGAGATATTCGGTGCAATTTAACATTGAGGACCATTATAAATGAGTGAATGGACAACTCGAGAATGAGTATTTAAATTGATACCATAGACGTATCTACTAGAAATCCTTCTGAGAAACTGCCTCTTTAAAACGCTTCAGCATTTCTGGAGCATTTCTTTGTGTTTCTTGTCTTTCTAATGTGTGATGTGTAGAATCAAAACCCACTTCTGGTCTTTGAATTATGGTGGGTAATATTTTAGGGACTATTTCTACAATCACTCCCAAATCTATTAAATATTTTATAGTTTAAAATGTGTAAATATATATGTGCCTAATTGGCCAAAATGCATACTTCTTATTCATGTAAGAGTGCATCTTATGATTTGTCCTGACTGAAATCTCTTTGTGCGTGCCTCTGTGTTTGCATGTTGCATTCGTGTGCAGAAACCGCCACCAGGCTGTCCCCAGAGTGCTGCGAGCGGCTTGTGGAGAGCGGAGCCACTAACGTCATCTTCACACTAATCCGTTGCTGTAACAGGAGCGTCCCCTGCATGGACGTCATCACCTTCTCCATTCAGATACTTCTCAACCTTTCCAAGGTACTGCAGACACAGAACAGCACTTTGTATTTTATGCTTCCTCATGAAGTAATCCGGTACTCTCAGGTTATAAACATAAAAGGTAAACCGGTTAATTAGTTTAGTGTGACATTAAAGCTGAAGGTAGACAGTTGTTTATTCTTTGTTTTTGTTTTTGTTTTCCTACAGGCCCAACATTAGATTAAGCTGTTTTAACTGTCTGTAGACACATGAAATGGAGGAGATTTGTTGTAGCTTATATTTTGCTATCTCCACCTCCTCCACTCCTCAGTTCCAGCATATTTAACAATGTCAGTGTCAGATTTCACCTAAGACTAAGGGTAGGACAGCAACCTCCTTGTGACTAGAAAGAAATTATAGTTTCCCCTTGGTTGCATTGAATTTCTTCACATTTGGCAAAAGTTAACAAGTATTTCCACCTAGGTGTGTCACGATACTGGACATTAGTAGTCGGTACAAACAGCAGTAGAACTGAACAATTCTCACAGCCCAATTCGATACCAAAACAGAAATGATCTGAAGTGACATCTCGCATACTCGACCATAAACTGCCTCATTAAAGTCATTTTTAAAACACTGGCAGATCATTTATTTAAAATGTTAACATTGTATAGCCTACTAATGTTATATTACACTAGCATAAGCATTTAATGTTAGCCATTGCAAACATTTTAGCCAGTGGAACAAAGCTGATTTCACAGCTTTGTTGGTAATTTACATTTTGGCATAATAAAAGCAGGATAATGGTTTGGATGTTTGTAATGTTAATTGAAAAGCATTCATGCTGATCTATTCAAACTGATCTGGGAGCTATTCTTTTAGTTCACTTAGGCCACACAATTTCAGTACAGTACAGTAACATGCTTGCATACGGCTTTTTGGGAAATCAGTCCTTACTCACATTTTCAGAATTTTGGTAGGAAGTGATACAACACATATTGGTTCTGGTGACATCCCTAGTTACAGCAACCAACCTATCACACACTTACACAATGGTTTTGGGCCAGCCATTGTTTTCCTTAGTGTGACTGTAATGTAAGGTGGTAACAAATACTTATTTATGTACAGATATAGTAAATGCAGAGTACTTTTATACAGTATTCTCATGGCTAGACATTTTGTGTCATCATATAAAGGTACATAAAAGTATATAAAAGTTGGTGCTGCATCACTATCCAGTATTTCTTAAATTCAGCAGTATTTTTGGTTGCATTGTTTTAAACAGTAACTTGCAAGAACACAGAGAAGATGCATTTAAAGAGCTCTATCACTTAACTCTGGTTGTCTGAAAATATCAGAACTAAAGTGTTATCAAGCTTTCCTGTTTTCTCTAAAAGCATTTCCCATTTCCTGTATATAGATCTGACCCTCTGTCAGACTGTTTGCTGTTATCGATTTCTCTCTTCTCGTTGTGAACTTTGTTCTTCTTGCAACATAATCTGCCTGACTGTGACGGGAACATGTTGGCGTGGTAGACCCAGACATCTTACTTATTTGTTTTGAATCTTCTGGCTGGAAAGGGATGGTTTAGACAAGTGGGGGTTGAATAAACCTGTAATCTGTATACTGTCGATGGTAAATGACCGTCAGCACACCCGTGCTTTTGAGAAGCTTACACTGCTGTGGATGAGGGCAGCAGCAAAACATTTGTATGGGAATGTAAAGCTTTTGGATCCAAATATGTTCCCTCACAAAAGCCACCAGACTCATTTGACAAAAACAGGTTAATTTGTACCGTTCTAAAACATCAAACAATAGGACAAACTAATCCCTGCTTAGTTTTGAGAAATTACACCTGCCATCATTCTGTGCAGTGTTTAATGAAATGAGATTACCAGCATGGAAGCTGTCTCATGATTGTGGCTTTAACAGCTTTGCTTAAGGCCTTACATGTCATCTACAATCTATAAGAAACTGCTTTCTGTAAAGCTAATTTAACTGCAAAGTGACCATTTATGTGGATATGTAGCAGATAAAACATGTATTATGTTCACTTTTTTGTGTGTGCGTGAAGCATTAAA
>NW_024583289.1:114607-117985 GCF_018398535.1 Haplochromis burtoni | reverse complement strand
CCTTTCACACTATCCTTATCTGCATATAATCTGCTCTTATTGCACTTACTGCTCTTGCACATCTGATTAGATGCAAACAATATTTCAGTCTCTGTTTATACATTTGTAATAACAATAAAGTTGAATCCTAATCCTAAAGTCAACAAATTCATCATTTATTCAATTAAATGCAATGGAATTTAAGGATTTATTAGATGATAATATTAAAAGACACAGAAGACAGTTACCAGGTAACATCCAGAAGCTGTTTGAAACGAGGGATAAAGGAGGGCTCGAGTGACCCGACAGAGACAAGCAGAGGAGAATGGATGGATTTAGCGTTTGAAGCGGAGGTTTTGTTGGTTTGGTCTCTTTCTAACGTGTTTATTGGGAAGACAAAGAGATGCCTGACTGACATGTGCACTGTGTGTTACTAATGACTTGAAGAAGATTTTGACTGTGTGAAACAAATCAACAGTGTCCAAATAAAGTGAATGATTAAACTCTGAATGGAACATTTAAATGAAAAAAAAAACTTTACAAAAGAGGAAGTGATGTCACAGACGTCACAGAGCAGTGTGATGTTGACTCATGTCATTGCATGCTGACCTTTGATGACTTTTGTTTAGCTCCTGTGCCGTTAAAACCATTAACTATGAAATAATCACCAGAAAAAAAAGTTTTTTTATTGAATCTTTATTGAACCTTCTGACGAAACATAAAAAACAGAACTTAAAAATGTAACATTCATTTGCATATGTGAGTTTTAATTTGTATCACATTTGCTGCATCCAGCAGGTTATTGTGTAAAATGTAAAATGACGATGTAGAAGTGTGAAAAACTCACGCATCAAATATGAGACACTTGGAGTTAAAGTTATTATTTTGCTTTTCTACAATCTGCTATTTGCTGACATGTTCAAATAATTTGTTGGTTAGTAAAGAAACAAGTTGATAAATAATGAAGTGAGATTAGGACACAGTTTGGTGCTTTCTGTCATCAAACAGGGCTGAGGAGGAAAACCAGCTCAGAGAGTTTGAAGGTTCTTCAATGACACAGTAGAAGAAGAGCTGTGAGGCCACAGTAAAGTTTCAGAACTGAACTAACTCTGTCGGAGCTTCCACAAACACTGATCAACACACTTATTAAACCTCCTGCCATCTAACCCTCGTTTTTGCTGAGTTCTCCCTGTTTTACCTTTTGGAACCTGAATCTGTTTTTTATAAATCCAAATTTGAGCCGACACACTGGACATCTCAAAAAAACTCAAAAACACAAAGTTCCTCTTCAGGGATGAAAGTAAAAAACTGTCATTTGGAATCTTAATGGAATACAATCTGGTTTAATTTTATCGTTTTATCCATGGAACTGAAAATTCATGGATCTGAGCGTTGAAATATCATTTTTTTAAAGAGGTCGTGCACACTGCTGGATTGACTGTATTTAGTCAGCCGTGGCAGAAACCTGGGATTGGTAATAAATATGACAATCTCCTAAAACTACATGGCTTTTTTTCTCCTGCTGATTAAAATAAAACCTTAACAAAGCTGAAGAACTCAAAGTGCATCAACCATTTCTTTCACCATCATTCTGTAAAACGCCGGCGAACGCTCCCAGTGTTTGATACCATATGTCCCAGTGTCTCCCTACCACTGTGGCGCAGCACATAGGTGGGCCCTGAGAAATGATCAGGTGTGCCGTGGACGATTATCTGGTTCCACCTGATTAGTCCTCGAAGTAATCGAGTAACGGGTGGAACAATTACATTCTCTTCCACTAGAGGGCAGTACAACTACCAGCTCTATTTAAATGAGTTGCCAACTGGCAGTAAAACAATCGGACCTGGTCCTGGAGAAAACTCAGACGCAGATGAAGGTCCTAGCATGAGTACTGGTCAGAAGAAAGTACAACAGGTACACTGGGGACAAACCGAGCCAATACCACTGTACCTGATGTGCAGGGAAAAACTATCAATATACTTTCTGTGATATTTTTGTTGGTGGTGTGATTTTTCTAATGTGAAATATGTGCCGCGGCTCCCAAAGGTTGGGAATCAGTGGTAAATAAATGAAATGCAGTAAATAACTTGAGAGAGGTGCACAGAGATTTCAATGTTTGAAGATGCTAACAATGTCAAACAAAGCTTTCATCCAATAATTCAGTAATTCATCAGTAGTTTGAGGGTTATTGATCGATCAGTGAACAGATCAGGTTCTGATTGAGAAACTCAGAGTGAGGACTTCAGAGTTTTCAGCTTTAAAAACATTTAATTCTATCAGAGGATCCATCCGCTCAAACATAATGCTCAGTGGTGTCATCATGCTCGTCAACATCCAATGGCATCTCCATGGAGACAGCATGTTTGTTACCTGTGGGCAGAGTGGAGAAATCAGGACAGTGCTGACGTGATCAAAGTGTTTCTGTGAGTATCTGTCTGAGTTTGTACCTGAGCTCCTGCTGCAGCAGATGGACAGGAGCAGGATGGTGCAGATGCAGTACGGGCAGAAGGCCAACAGGTGGCAGATAACTCTGATCCAAGACACAGAGGGAGAAGAAGGGGAGGAAGAGTTGGTGAGAGGAGGAAGAGTGGACAGAGAAGAACTGGCCTCAGAAACTGGAGGTGGAGGGACGGACTTTCTGAGAGTAGTTATAGGGGACCCTGCAGGACACATGATGAAACAGGTTAATGAGTCAGCTCAGCAGGTCAGGTCTTTAAACACGGAGTTATGTCAGTGTTCTGACCTCGGACCCTCAGAAAGCTCTGAGGAGATGATCCAAATGTGTTAGAAGCGCACCAGTAGAGACCTTCATCAGAGTGCCTGACATTAGGGATAACGTGTTCTGCTTTAGACCCAAGGAGACGTCCATTCATGAAGAAAAACGATGGAACTGTTTCACCACTCTTCTTCTTGCATTGCAGAGTAACATCACTTCCTGGTCTCACAGGAAGTGCAGGGATCTCCAGGATCACACCTTTTTCTGAATAGCAGGTAAACAGAGACAGACTTCCACCATCAGATTGGAGTCACACAGAGACAGAGACACAGCTGGAACATCTCACTGTACCTGAAACACTGATGGACACTTCATCGCTCTGCTGTCCAGATGAGCTTTCACACCAGAAGGTTCCACTGTAGGACGAGTTACGATCCAAAACGCACAAACTTCCACTCATCTCAGCTGCTCCACAGTCCTCAGTGGGACCTCCGCTGGTCATCTTCACTGTCCATCCATCAGCTGTCTGTCCATCATCAACACAACTCAGAGACACTGAAGAAGATCCACTGAAGACCTGCTGAAGGTTTGGACTGACAGACAGAGACACTGGAGGACAGACAGACAGATAATCACCACCAAAGAGGAGAGGACCAGCGTCACGATGATCATCAAACTTCACA
>NW_024583289.1:111579-114587 GCF_018398535.1 Haplochromis burtoni | reverse complement strand
CCTGGTCTCACAGGAAGTGCAGGGATCTCCAGGATCACACCTTTTTCTGAATAGCAGGTAAACAGAGACAGACTTCCACCATCAGATTGGAGTCACACAGAGACAGAGACACAGCTGGAACATCTCACTGTACCTGAAACACTGATGGACACTTCATCGCTCTGCTGTCCAGATGAGCTTTCACACCAGAAGGTTCCACTGTAGGACGAGTTACGATCCAAAACGCACAAACTTCCACTCATCTCAGCTGCTCCACAGTCCTCAGTGGGTCCTCCGCTGGTCATCTTCACTGTCCATCCATCAGCTGTCTGTCCATCATCAACACAACTCAGAGACACTGAAGAAGATCCACTGAAGACCTGCTGAAGGTTTGGACTGACAGACAGAGACACTGGAGGACAGACAGACAGATAATCACCACCAAAGAGGAGAGGACCAGCGTCACGATGATCATCAAACTTCACACCGACCTGCATCAAAACCAGAATCCAAATGTGCAGCCAGCTCACATGAGCATGGTTGCCATGGTAATTTGAATTTGACAGGATGCAGACCAATTAACTCTTTACTTGGCATGACTGACTACAACTGATAGGTGTGGGATGGTAACTATGGAGATGCCAGGGGAAAAAGAAGAAACCCAAAGAGTAGGTTCATGGATGTCTTGAAGGAGGATGTTCAGAGGGTTGGTGTGACCGAGGAGGATGCTGGGATAAGATGAGATGGAGGCAGATGACCTCCTGTGGAACCAGCTAAAGCAGCAGCCAATAGAAGACGAAGAGGACGACACATGAAGAAGACTGCCACTTATTTCAAAGTTCTCATCCAGAAATTTGGCTTGCCCTCTAAGGAACATCCCTGAAACCTGGGAGACCTACAAAACGTTTACCCTGAATTTAAGGGAGAGGTGGACCACCATCATATCCCTTTATAAATAATGATAACAAAGAATCCACTTTAAGAAAAAACTTTTATTTCTATCTTCTTTGTCTATTTAGTTGGCAAAACTGAATTTCTGTTGAGGTGATGTTGTTTTTACATACTGCTGTTTAGTATTTGGTTTGTTCTGAATAAATATCCATGTAGCTGCCATCACCAGTGTGTGAATGTGTGTGTGAATGGGTGGATGACTGGATATGTAAAGCGCTTTGGGGTCCTTAGGGACTAGTAAAGCGCTATATAAATACAGGCCATTTACCATCCATTTTCTTCACAGTGAACCGAGGATGCTTACACCAGCTGTCAGTGATCAAAAAACCAGGGCACATCATGGACAGGTTGGCAGTCCAAAACAGAGACATCACTGTCAGTTAATCTAACAAGACTCAAACTCTTGACCTTCGTGGTGTTTGGTGATGATGCCAAACCTCCACCACCATGCCAACTGTCAGAATACCATTCTGCTTAGTGTGTGTATTAGTTAGAGTGTGTATTAGTTAGAGTGTGTATTAGTTAGTGCTGTATAAGGCAGGGTGCTGGAAAGGAGAGTCCGTCCACTAGTCGAGCCCATTGCTATGGATCATTAGATCCTCATAAAACCGTTACAAGACCTTGGTCCTCATAGCTGGCAATAAGTGGAACTCGTTCCCAGTGGGTGTTGGACTCTGCCAGAGCTGCCCTTTGTCACAGATTCTGTTCATTGGTTTGGGAATCTGAACAGGATGCCTCCAGAGCATCTCCTGGGTGTTCCTGGCATGTCCACATCTCACCCAGGAACACTTTACTACTGTTTTCATTGTATCTCCTGCCACTTGGTGTGATTTTCTGAAAACATGAAATTTCATTTCATCTATATGCTGATGATTGCCAGCTTTATCTACCTTTCAATCACTCTGATAGCTCATCGATTGGACTCCTGCTTGATTGTCTTAGAAAAGTTAAATCATGGATGGCTCAAAATGTTTTACATTTTTATGAACAAACAGTGGAAGCAATTTTATTCAGTCCCAATCGTTCTTCTGGTATCCCAAATGTTCACTTTGCTGCTCTGACCCCTCGCTAGAAGAGCTCTGTTACTAATCTTGGGGTAAAAATCGACACTGCACTTAGTTTTGATGGCCACATGGCGGTGAAATCTTCATTCTATCACGTCAGATCGAAGCTAAAGCCCTTTCTGTCCAGGCATGAACTTGGAAACTGTCATCCATGCTTTGTCACCTCACGCTTCGAAAACTCCAACTCCCTTTTAATGGGGATTGGCCAAGCCACTCTGTCACGCCTGCAACTGGTGCAGCACGGTTTTTACCACATTTAGTTCAAAATATAGTGAGAAATGTACCAACACACATACAGTATGGCTCAATTAACCAGAGATGGAACTAAAGTGTGTCAATAAAAATAACCTCTGTGGCCATTAACGTTTCGACAGTTAGTATTAAAGACTATAAATCTTTAAATCATCAATTATAACTGTCAAAAATGTGTATGTGTCATCAGCATAAGAGTGGAAGAGCTTTGTTTAAGAACTTTTAAAGACCATTAGAAATCAGTACAATCAGTACGTAGTTTTGAGGCACCACACATGCCTCTGACACATCGTCAGATAAAATAACTTCATTTTGTCTTTGGCTGTCTTTTGCAATTATTGTGCAAATGTATTCTAAATCAGCAAAGAATCAGTCTGCAGGAAATTGTTCTCTGACAGCCACGCCTTGGAGAAAACTCATTTCCACCCATTGCATCCACAATCTTATTCTTTCGGTCAAAGTCAGAGTTTGTGAGAATGGGTGAGGGTAGGGATGCAGATCGACTGATAAATCAACGGCTCTCTCTTCACCATGACGGACCGGCATCTGTCAGCATCTGCATCACTGCAGTCGCACTAATTCATGCAGGAAAGTTTCTTTATTTTTGTGTCTGAGAATTTTATGTTTAATGTACAGTACGATTCAGTCACTATGTGTCTTTTGCAATGTGATATTTTTATTAAGTATCTTGAAAAGTATTTGATATATGAAGTTAAAAATCCTTATATAAGGTCCGTGTTATGTGACATGGAATGACTGACC
>NW_024583289.1:110030-111509 GCF_018398535.1 Haplochromis burtoni | reverse complement strand
TTATTTGTCTTTGGTCACTTTGTTTATCAGGCCTCTCGACATTAATATGGTCATTACTAATATGATTAACTAAAACTGATTTGGCTGCAGTTTTGAATAAATCTGGTTTTCAGCCGTGAAAAATGATAAAGATGGAAAATCATTTTAGAAAGTGACAATCAGGGCCCAGCTCTGTGACCTGAAGCTGTAAGCATTCATGTTGGAGGTCACACTGTTGTTACAGTGTTAGCTATTTATGATATTATTGCAGTGTTAGTGATCTAATATCTGAAGTCTCTGTGCTTCAATGATGAGCATCAGCAACAAACATACAGGATCACTGGGCTCATTTTTTCTGTTGGCTGTGAAGAATTTTGGAAAAACTTTATTGCTCTGGATTACTTTTTTCAAGTAACTTGACCAACACTGGTAATAAGTGAATGAATAATGCAGAAAACAAAGTTTTGAGACTGGAAACATTTGACCTTAGAACTGAAGAAGCTTCTCGGATGAGAGGTGAAACGCCTTCAAGCGACTTAAAGAAGTCCAGACGCTTTTCTTTCCAAGCTCCTTAGACTACGATGACCTGGATGACTGAGAGCCTTCACAGACATATGGTTTGCTTTGGTTCTTAGCGAGTGCTGATCAGGTATTACAGGCGGCAGCATGGTGTAATGGTCTTTTGTTTAACTCCAGCTGAGGGATATAAATTGCTGATCGTTTCACCTGTGCACATTGTTTTAATCAGTTTTAAACTTGTGTTTTTCTCCTTATGGTCACTTCAGGCCTCCACACACAAATAGATTCTGGTTTCGATGTCAGGACTAATTTAGTGGTGTATCATGACATCTGACCAACAGTTTAAGTCATTTAAGTTTAAATTAGTTTGACCACAGATTGTCATTTGATGCTTTTTAGGGCCCAGAACTGTTCTTTGACTTTTTTTCTAAAATTATTTTAGCACAAATTGTGATTAGAAAACGTTTCAGGTTAGTTTGTGTATTCATCCAAAGAACTGCTGTGTGAACTTTAATAGCTGTTTAAAAGTCAAACACAGCAACAGGTGGTGATGACATTACAACTACAACATAAGTCCAAAGACACAGAAGTTACAAAGCTACACAAACAGAATTAGATGACAGGATCAGCAGAAATGTCTGGAAACTCACCTTAATCCTGAACCTTTCCACCTTTAACGTCACCATCGCCCTGAACTGGGCTGGAATATTAACGGGGATAAAATAAAAACCTACAATAACCTGGTTGCATTCAGGTGAAGGTGTTTCTCAAACTCTGTAGAAGCACCTTTAGATTTTTGCCCATGTTGTTTGCAGGAACATTGCAGCTCTATGAGCGCCCTCGCCTCTGTCAGTGCGCCCCAGGGCAGCTGTGGCTACAATGTAGCTGCCATCACCAGTGTGTGAATGTGTGGGTGAATGGGTGTATGACTGGCTTTATGTAGTGTGAAGTGCTTTGGGGTCCTATGGACTAGAAAAGCGC
>NW_024583289.1:99485-100487 GCF_018398535.1 Haplochromis burtoni | reverse complement strand
TGGCCTGTTTGCTGAGATTGCGAAGATCAGGGTGACACTGTACGGTGTTGCAGCTGATGTCAAATCCAACACAACAGAACTCCAGAACTCTGAAGCTGCAATCCAAACGAGTCTGACAGAGGCTGAAAGTCGTATCTCCGACTTGGATAACGATAACGGCAAGCTATTTAAAAAAGTAGAGCAACTTTGGACCTGGATTGATAAATTGATTGATCACGTAAACAATATCATGTTGCCAACTAACCCTGGCAGAGGGTTGTTGGCACCATGCCCCTCCCCTGTTTTAAATGCACCTTAAACAGCATGCATCAACACCACATATCAGTGGGTGGAGTAAGGTTTGGGGTCTTCACAACCATGTTCTCTGTTCACCATCTGGGGCTGGGAGGAGGTGGTGGCCATCTGGGACTGTCTGGGGGCAGTCTGCTTATCTCCACCCAAGAGTAAAGTGAACCATCTCCTGGGTCTGGGGGCAGATTGCCCCTTCAAGGGTGCTGGTGCCTGGACCCAGTGTTGTGAGAAACCATCCTACTCTAACAATATTCCTACCCGTATTATAATTTGCTGGTGACTTGTGACTAAACCTAACCCTACCCTCTAACTATAACCATAACCATAACCGTAAGAAACATAACCTGGGTGAGAGAAAAAGAAGTTAATTTGGGTTTGGTGTTGTGTGCATGCGCTGCATCTGCGCCGAAACATTGGGTAGGATCTTTTTTGAGGTAGGATGGATTCCCAGAACACCGGGAGTATAGAGTTCATTGGGGAGTGTGAGCATGTGTACTCCCACGCTCATGCACACATATTCGAATAATCATGCATCACCGAACATGGAAACACATAGAAATGTACATGTTTGGGTCTGCGTGTGTGCCTGTTTGTCTATATCTATGTGTCAGCTCTTAAACTCCTCCTCTCTCAAAATTACCATTCAATGCTAAGATTTTAGAAAAGGTTGTGGCTAAGCAGCTTAAGCTGTTCAAGATAAATTCCAATCTG
>NW_024583289.1:87486-88586 GCF_018398535.1 Haplochromis burtoni | reverse complement strand
TTCTGTCTTTTCATGTTGTAATTAATGGTTATTTGAATGTCTGTTGTTGTTGCCAGCTTAAATGACTGGTTACTAGCCAGCCTGTTGTGACCTCTCTGTGCTCAGTTGTCTGTTAAACTATGTTTGTCTGAACAACAGCTAAAACCCTTTACTATATCGAACAACTGCGTGTGTGTGTGTGTGTGTGTGTGTGTGCACAGGCTATCAGGTTGTCTAATCACAGAGGAAGGTTGTGCTTCTCTAGCTTCAGCACTGAGCTCAAACCCCTCCTATTTGAGAGAGCTGGATCTGCGTAATAATAGCCTGCAGGACTCAGGAGTGAATTTGCTGCTTGCAGGATTGAAGGATCCATATTGGAGGCTTGATATTCTCAGGTACCCCCTTCTATTTTACCTTTAACCAGAAAATCCCTTCCAATTATAATCATGGACATAAAATTACAAGTGCATAAAAACAACAAGGCCAGAAAAGTCTGTTTCATTCATGATAAATAAACATTTGTGTTTCATACTGTAGAGTGGACAGTGGTGGAGAGTGGAAGGTAACTCTTGGTCTAAGGAAATGTAAGTGGCACATGCTATATCTCCAGTATTTTCTCAAAGTTTTTGGATTAGATCTTCTGGGTGTTCTGGAAAATAAATGGTAGTCAGAATATTTGACTTGTGCAACTGATTTTATTTGCTGTCAAGAAAACAGAAGTTTAATAGATTAAGGTTTAATTAATAGGTTTGACAGTGGATCTGATCTATAACTAAGGTATCAATTAACATCTTCAAATGTTTTCTGTAAACCTTTAATTAGCTACTCTGCTCATAGATCTATGTATGCTAAAATCATCAGTTACACAAAACAATAAACAGTTTCTTCATTTTCTTCTCTTTCCTCCACCAGTTGCTTGTGAGCTAACATTGGACCTGAACACCACACACAAAAACCTGAAACTGTTTAACAACAACAGGAGGATGGAAGTACTGAAGCAGCAGCAGCCTTATCCTGATCACCCAGAGAGATTTGATATGTTTTGCCAAGTGCTGTGTAAAAATGGCCTGGCTGGTCGTTGTTACTGGGAAGTTGAGTGGGAAGGAAATGTTAACATAGCA
>NW_024583289.1:86464-87466 GCF_018398535.1 Haplochromis burtoni | reverse complement strand
TTGACAGTGGATCTGATCTATAACTAAGGTATCAATTAACATCTTCAAATGTTTTCTGTAAACCTTTAATTAGCTACTCTGCTCATAGATCTATGTATGCTAAAATCATCAGTTACACAAAACAATAAACAGTTTCTTCATTTTCTTCTCTTTCCTCCACCAGTTGCTTGTGAGCTAACATTGGACCTGAACACCACACACAAAAACCTGAAACTGTTTAACAACAACAGGAGGATGGAAGTACTGAAGCAGCAGCAGCCTTATCCTGATCACCCAGAGAGATTTGATATGTTTTGCCAAGTGCTGTGTAAAAATGGCCTGGCTGGTCGTTGTTACTGGGAAGTTGAGTGGGAAGGAAATGTTAACATAGCAGTGACTCACAGAGGGATCCCAAGGAAAGGCTACAGCAGGGCTTCCAGGTTTGGAGGGAATGATCAGTCCTGGAGTTTGACTTGCTCTGATGACGGTTACTCTGTCTGGCACAATGATAAAGAAACATCCATCTCCTCCTCCTCTGTCTCTAACAGAGTAGCAGTGTATGTGGACTGTCCTGCTGGGACTCTGTCCTTCTACAGAGTCTCTTCCGACACTCTGATCCACCTCCACACCTTCTCCATCAAATTTGCCCAACTTCTCTATCCTGGGTTTACAGTCTGGGATGGTTCAGTCACTCTTTGTTCAGTGACAGAATCAGACTGCTGACTGAAAATCAAAGTTTTTAAAATCAGGCACACCAATAAAGGGGATTCTAGGGGTTCATATGATTAGGTTTGTTCTACACATTGTCAAGGAAAGCTAGAAGCTCATTTACCTCACAGTAGTCAACACAGAACTGTATAGACCCATCTTTCTTCACCACAAGAACTATGGGGCTAGGATTAGGTGTGACTATTCCATCCAAATCCCCTGGGTGAGCAGGGTAATGAGAGCTCAGTGGTTCCTGTAGAAAAACTCAATGATTTCAAACAAACTGTGCTGTTGTATCTGATAAGGATGATTGAT
>NW_024583289.1:86045-86258 GCF_018398535.1 Haplochromis burtoni | reverse complement strand
ATCACAACCACATTCAAATCCTCATGCAAAGCTCTTCACAATAAAAACGGATACTTGTAAAAATGATCCATGCAAAATGTAAATGCTTTTTTAAACTTATGAACAATGTTGCCTCTAATTTTTCATGTGTGTGAGCGAACTCACAGACTCCCTGAGAACCCTTGGACCACGGTGAGCGACATTAGATGTGTACACTGTGGTGACGACAGCATC
>NW_024583289.1:83504-85059 GCF_018398535.1 Haplochromis burtoni | reverse complement strand
ACTGTTTATGACCTCCACTGAATGTGGAGAGTGGAGAATGGCCTCATACTTCTTTGCCAGCATGGCAATGTCTCCTGCTCCATACTCAAAGCTGATGTCTGAGTTCAATGCCTCAATGTCAAATGCAGACCACTCCTTTAATTCATCCTCTGGAAAACGAGCATCCAAGTGATCACAAAGCTTACGAATAACACGAGTAATCTCATCAGCAGATGAGGCCCTCATCGCCTCTTTGACACGGTCACTCCACTTAACATCCTTTTCCTCTGTCAAGTATTGGGAACGCAACTTCTCAATCTTTGCTCTTGCCAAGCAGTGCCCTTCAGTCAGGTTGCATCTTTGAAAAGAAAGACACAGGTGTGCCAGCTCACCCAAAACATCTCCCAGAGCGGTGAGAGCAACCTTGAAGTTGGTTAGCTTTTTGTAATTTGCCACTGGGTCTCTGTTATCACTGGATTCTCTCTTGCAGTATTCTTCCAGCACAGTGTAGTTCCTCAGAACAGCATTCACAGCTTGGTGCCGCGACAGCCATCGCACTTCACTCAGAGGCCTGAATGACAGTGCGTCCTCATCAAGAACCTTTGCTAGTGTGGGGATGAACAAAAGTATTTTACCAGCACAATATAATCTGCAGTGTGATCATTGCTTTAACAATGTTACAGATAGCTTTAAGATGGCCTTAAGATGTTTATGCATACTGTTATCATATTAACCTTGTGTTCCAGATGCAGTTATAACTATTTTATACACATTGTATATCTGTGCTTATTTTGAGTGGATGTTCGGTTCATTAAGGGTCTTAAGCTTCACTGGCGTGACTGTCCAGGTGATCCATGCTGAGGGAAACTAGAACATAGAAGGATAGCTGCAATACATGCTTACAGAACACTTATAGCAGGTCATTTTTATTATCTTTTATATGTTCATATTCTTGTATTGAGTTTTAAGTAGTATCAGTTGGTTAAAACATTTATTCAATTTATATTACATCTATAGTTCTAGTAAATTGTTGACAGTGGCCTCTGTTTGACTGTGAGCGTCAGTAGGTGAGAGGTGACACAGAGGGCCACGTAAGGTCGTGAGATATCATGTTTGCTTGTAATTGTGGGCTTGCAGAAGCGCTCACTCACTGCAAAACATTGTCTGCAGTCTTGAAGAAGCGCTAATCAGAAAGCTTGACAGGAAACATCTGCTAGGAAGACGAAGACAATGTTCTTTTCAAACTGTGTTAAAAGTCATTGTGCTTTTGATCTGACCTATGTATGAAATGGACCTGACGTTGAGAGGGCATCATTAAGGTTAAGCCCTGATGGTATAAAATATCTGTTTATGCTTTGATTAAGTCGGAGATCAGTGCTGTCTGCGAACGGAGCTGGTCTTCCCATGAGTGTATTTTATTAGAATCAATTGTTTGACCAAGCTCTTCTGGACCAGGTTGTTTGTACTCTCCTCCTCAATGTTTGAACCTTAACACTAGGTCTTCCAATTTTCCCCTCTTTACGGTGGATCTAGAGAAAGTGGAGTAAACTGTTCTAAGAAGAGTTTCCACATCACG
>NW_024583289.1:80629-81711 GCF_018398535.1 Haplochromis burtoni | reverse complement strand
CAGTCAGAGGACCTCTGTGCTAAAGAGCCTGCAGCCTCCATCAGTGTGAGAGTGTGTTAGAGTGCAGCACGGTGCACACAGTGTCTGTGTGCAAGTCTGAAACCTGCACAGGTGACAACAGGAAACTCAGAGTTACTGAACCTGCTTCCTGAGCAGATGTTACTGTGTGCACAGGTGAGAGCTAACAGCTGTGTTTTAAACAGACTAAAGCACAGGCAGCATGAAGAAGAGGAGCAGAGGGAAGGATGAAGGTCCATCAGGCCCAGGGTGTCCTCAGCTTCCTGTTCAGAGACAAACATGATGTCAGCTCCTCACAGCAGCCCGTCTGATCTTAATGACCTTACAGTACCATAAGTAAAATGTGTTCACAGTAGATCACACACTCACAGATAAAAACCACAAACTGCTCCTCAATAAAAGCAGAAGTATCAATAAAATAATAATATGCAACGATGAATTAATTAAAAGCTTGTCTGTACAGAAATGCCTTCAGCTGCTTTTTAAAGACACTCAGTGGATTCAGCGTAAACACAGCGGAGGAGACGACCTTGGTGCCGCTGCCTGAAAAGCACAATCCACTGGTGTTTTGAACCGAGTACGTGGGACCAACAGTGACCTCTGACCTGAAGGCCTAAGTGCTCAGGATGAAGCGTGAGGTTTAAACAGGTCAGAGATGTACTGGGGAGCTTCACCGTGAAGAGCTCTAAAAGTTCTGACTAAAAGTTTAACATTTACTGGCAACCAATGAAGAGAAGCCAAAACTGGAGTAATGTTTGATCAGCTGTCTGTATAATCTGAAGGCAGTCCAAGGCTGACTCAGGGATCCAGGGCAGAACCAGGGACAGGTCCAAGGAAATCTACATACAAAGAAACAGGCGATTAGAATCAGTAACGACAAAGGCCAAGAGAATACGAGAGTAGAAAAGAGCCGGGGCAACTGACGCAAGTAGTACTGATCCAACGAACACAAACACTGAGCCGATGCTCTAAGTAGTGGCTGGAGGAGTCAGGTTAATGAGCAGCAGGTAGGTTATCACACACAGGTGTGTCAGCGGAGAGAACGGACCTCAATCATGTGTCAC
>NW_024583289.1:64451-79971 GCF_018398535.1 Haplochromis burtoni | reverse complement strand
CCATCAGAACAGTTTCTTTCTCCCAGTCGTCGTGATCCTCAAGTCTCTCATCGATCCTCATTCTGTGATGTTAAACCTGTTAAACTGTGACTCGCCTCTTGCCAACAGTCCACTTTCTCATACCGACCCCCTTCAGGTCTTGGCTCAGCTGCTGGACTCCCATCCAGATGTTTGTCTTCTATGTACAGTGTCTTGAAAAAGCATTTATACCCCTTCATCCTGTAAAGTGTGGTGTGAATCTGTGTTCAGCCCCATTAATCTGACTACATTTTGTATTTCCTACCTTCTTCCTTGATCTGCTCTGTTTTTCTCTCCGCTGTGCTGCACATTTATTGTTATGAAAAAAAATCTAACAAAATTAACAAAATTCATTTGATTCATTGGTACCTGCAGTGAGAATCCTCACGTCAGAGTACACAACATGTGTATCAGCTTGATGTGTATCTGGAAAATACAAACACACACTCAGGTCATGTTACAACTACAAGCAGAGGAAACACAAACAGATGATGTTTCAAATCTGTAATCGGCTGCAGTCTGCACAGAACCTCAAACATGCTGACTCATGCTGAGCCACACTGACGGATTCTGGTTCACCTGTAATGAAGTAGATGTTCTGGCAGTTTGGTGGTCTGGAGCGTTCAGCTGTGTGTTAACACAATACCAACAATAAAGACAGCAGTGATTTTAGAGACACATTTGTTAACATTGTGGGAAGGTTCTTGAAGCCATTTCCAGACAAAGGTAACTGACCCCGAGGTCAAAGCAGACAGCCTTCAGAGGAAACAACAGAAACCCTCAACCTCAAGCCTCTTTCCATCATTTCAGTCAGATGTTTCCAAACCTCAGTGTGATCACACTTCAGAAATATGACTGGATAGGAAATAAGTCTGGTTGCTCAGCTAGCCTGCCTGTAGTCCAGCTGTTTCACTCACTGAAACATCTGAAGCTTTATCAAACCAAAAGTTCTCTTAAAGGAGCAGCTGAGATCAACCAAAATGGAAACATCTGGCCTCAGACTGCAGCAGCTGGGCTCCTTGCTGTGATAAAAAATAAAAGATATAAAGTCAATGTGACAGAGGTCGTACCATTTGCTTCATTTTGCTTTTTGCAGTGGAAAAAAAGTCGAACTAGAACCAAGAGCAGAACCAGAAGAACCACAGGAACCAGGCCTGCTATGAGTGCAGTGAGAAAGGAGGTGAGACCCTGAGGAGGTGATGAAGCAGTGTCAGCAGAAGAGTTCACAGGAGGAGTGGAGTCTGAGCTCCTGTGCTGAGGAGGATCTGCAGGAGAGATGATGCAGATGGTTCAATCATTTTATCAGGAGATCATGTCTGTAAACAGGAAGTGATGTCACTCTTCTGACCTCTGACCCTCAGAAAGCTCTGAGGAGACGGTCCAAATGCTTCAGTAGCACAAGAGTAGAGACCTTCATCAGCCTGTTTGACCCTTCTGATGACGAGCTCTGCTGCTGTTCCAGGTCCAACATGACGTCCATTAAAGTAGAAATAAGTAGCAGCTGTGTCACCGCTCCTCTCTCTGCAACGCAGAGTGACATCACTTCCTGTCCACACAGGAAGTGCAGGAATCTCCAGGATCACACCTTTATCTGACAACAGAAACACAAACAGAGCAAAGTCAAGTGCTCCTCTCAGACGAGCTGCTTCCTGTCTTAATGAGCACCTCGCTGACTTCCACAGTGACAGTCTCACACTCTCAGCTCACTGACAGACATGTATCCAGCATCTGGAAACATCTGCACAGAGACACAGCTGCAACATCTCTCTGTCTCTACCTGAAACACTGATGGACACTTCATCGCTCTGCTGTCCAGATGAGTTCTCACAGAAGTAACGTTCCCCCAGAGGAGACGGAGCGATCCAGAACACAGGAGGAACCATGAACCCTCCCAAAGCCTGCAGCTGCTCCACAGTCCTCAGTGAGTCCTCCTCTGCTCCTCTTCACTGTCCATCCATCAGCTGTCTGTCCATCATCAACACAACTCAGAGACACTGAAGAAGATCCTCTGAAGACTGCTGAAGGTTTGGACTGACAGACAGAGACACTGGAGGACACACACACACACACACACACACACACACACACACACACACACACACACAGTAAGTGTGTTTGTGTTCTTGTTGGAGTCTCACTGATGGTTTTCACTTCCATCAACTCACCTGCAGAAACAGTCGGTGCAGACAGCAGCAGCACACACACACCTGTAACAGGAGGTCAGAGGTCACTGAGGGTCAGAGGTCACTAAAGGTCAGAGGTCATTGGTTATTAGGGACAAGTTACCCCTGGAAGGGTCTTCCAAGGGAATTTGGTATTTGCATGAGCCATTCTTCTTTCAGGCTCAGAAATGTTGGATGTGAGCTTTTTGTGCAGTTTCTATTTTTATATCAAGAGAATAATTTAGCTTTCAAACTACAGCAGTTAGTCTTCTCACTTCCCAAAGAAAAAAAAACTTATTCTGATGACACTTCTGGTGAACAGTGTCTGATGTTAAGAGGATGTTTGGAGCTCCGCCTTTCACCTGACTTTTCACACCATGTGCCTTGGGACTCGATGACTATCTTCTGTAACCGTGGATACCGGTCTGATACTTCCTGGCTGAGCTGCTGTAATTACTAAATGTTTAAACTGTGAAATCATTTCACTTCCCACATAGCACACAGGTCTGGGCCGGATCTGGTGTCAAGCCGGCACTGCTGGCTGACGTCTGGCATGGTAAGTCATCCAGATGTGGGCCAGGTCTGACAATGATGGCACTGTTTATGACACTGCCAGAGGCGTGCCGCATCTAGCTCGATTATGGTTTGGTTTATGTGACCCAGGCTCATAGATAACAGGTCTGGCCCAGATCCGGCATCAAGCTGGCACTTCTGACTGACTGGTGTCATGGCAGGGTGTATGTCAACCAGATGTGGGCCAGGTCTGGCAATGATGGCACTATTTATGTCAACCATCGGTGGAGCAGGGGGGTGGCTTACTGGGCAGAAGCCCGGGGTCTTTTGGAGTGTAATTTGTTTCAGGTTAGATGCCTGACTGACAACTGTATAAAACAAAAACAACACACGAAGCACAGAGCGCACCGTCGTAAATTCCCCCTAATTTTGGTATGATCCGAGCTCAGGCACTAGGCGACTGAGCGCAGCACCCATGTGAGCGAGGGGGGAGAAGCTGCTGCCTGCGAGTTTGCTGCAGACAGAGGAGAGCTTAAGTTTGACCAGGTACCAAAGCAAATCATTCGTACTGAACTAATAATGTAAATATGACGGTGTATCACAAAAGATTGATATCAAACTGATCACTTGGTTGCGTTACTTGCTCTTCGAGTGAATCAACAAATGGATAAATAAAAAGCCGAACAGCAATGCTGATTTTTTAGTCTTAGCTTACATTTCATATTTTCAGTTGTTACCCTCCACGGCTAAACAAACTCTCTAAATCGGTTTCAGTTGTGTACTGATGAACACAACAATGGACATAAGGAGCTTCTTTCAAAGAAAAAACTCAGGTAGATGTTATTTTATATATTATGCTTTGGATGTTGTTTAGTATATCTATGCAAAACAAGATTTTTTTTACTTTAAACATCAATTTAGAGTAAACTTTTGTTTTAGATAAAATATTGAAATATCTTTTGAATTAGTTAAATGTCAGAATAAAGAGAGACAGAGCTGTCTATCACTTTCATCAAATGTAGGAGTACATGTACACTAAGTTTATTGTTAATTAATAAGAAAACTCCAGACGATTCCATTCTGAGCTGAAGAAGCTTCTGATAGGTTCGTAGAGTCCATGTGAGTAAATTGGTGGCACAGCTGTGGATGCATATAAGGCAAAACACAGAGCCTGTTTCTGTGACATGGGAACATCAAGAGATGTCAACCAAAACACCAGGAACAGAACTGTGGAGCTCCATAAGTGTGGCTCAGTTTGAATACAATTTGGTGCCATTTACAATTAAGAAATACAGATAGTTTCTCTCTTTACTCTTAAAGTTAACAAATATGTTTTTTATATTTATCTAAAAAAATAAACATTTAGTCTGATTTGATGTTACAATTAAAAAAGTGTTTTTATCTGAAGAGTAAATATCTGGTTTCAACTGTATATTTGATGATGTTGGTGTTTGGCTTGATTGTCAGCACACTTGGCCACCAGTGTGTCTGCAACTGGCCTTGTGCTGGCCCATGTGTGGGCCACCTCTGGCAAACCTGATGTGGGCCACCAATTCGTTGTGGTATGTGGGCCATGTGTAAGCCTGGAATACATTGTAGGGTGGGGCTGGTTTCACAATGAGCTCACCTGAAACTTTGGCTGATTGTGACTACACCGTTTTCACACCTTGGACTCATGCGATTAGGTAGACGATAATTAGGGAGAGCATTGTCCCTACTTGGGCTGATTGTGACCTACACCCGTTTTCACACCTTGGCTCATGTGATTAGGATCAATAGGGTCCATGTCCCTCTTGGGGATACAGTCCCATAGGGCTTAAATCTGGCACTCTCCACCATTTGACCCAAGAACTGAAGAAGCTGCTTGGATGAAACACCTTAAAGGAACTTAAAGAAGTCCAGACGCTCTTTCCAAGCTCCTTAGACAACATTTAGAATAAAAAAAATTCACAAACCAACGTGTTTCAACGGTATGACCCTGTTACAGTACTAGCCTCGTGTTCACTGAGCTCTTTAGAAAGGTCCATTCTTTCACTGATGTTTCTAAAAGCAGTCTGCATGGGAACTGCTGGATTTTATACACCTGTGGTCATAAGATTAAAAACACCTGATTTCAGTTATTATTAGCTCTGGCCCACGATTGTTGGTATTTTCTAATGAATACCATCTCTAATTAATGCAGTTAAGTCTGATGATAGTCTGGTGTCCTCTATTTCTAATGTAAATGTGTTTTTTCCTCTGCGAGTGTGTGTTGAAGCTCAGATCATGAATCAATGAGTAGATAAACATTTGACTCACCAAGGAGCAGAGAGGCAGACGGGGTCTTCATGGTGACTGAATGTTTGAAGTCTGAGCAGCGTAGACGTCTTCGGCTTCACAACTTCCCTGTTAACACTTTCACTGCCTGAGCAAAAGCTCCACTGATGAGAAGCACACCCACACAGCGCCTGGTTAAGTTTCGATAACTTTTTGCCTTAATAAATGAAATTCTCATTTTAAAAATTGCATTGGTTATTTACTCAGGTTGTATTTGTCTAATATGATATTTGTGCCTTGGTTATGAGGGTGCTGATGATAGCAGTTACTCTAATCCTGGAGACGATGCTTCAGAAAGACTTGAGAGTGTCTGATGTGTCTGTGTCTCTGTAGAGCCTGAAACATGCTCATTGCTCAGGTTCATTCCAGCACTTTCAGCAATCTCCCTCCAGGATTCTGCCATCTGTGAGTCTTTATACTGTGATTATTATTCCTCATCCTTGAAGCTATTCTCTCACTCATCCATTAAAACAGAGTCGGCTGTATGGAATAGACCAATCACAAAACTTGAAGATTGTGTCAACACAACGACGTAGGTTTACCTCAAGTTACAGCGCAGAAAACAGGACGTCTCTTAGAGAACTGTGTGGTTAGCATGTAGCTGTGCTATAGAGAAGAAGCAGAGGTAGAACTCCAATGAGTCTTTGCAGATCGAAGGAGAGCCATTCGTTTTTATTATTTAACTTTTGATGCCACAGGTAGTCCTGCTGAGACTCAGTGTCTCATTTTTAAAACAGACCTGGTTCAGCTGAACGCTGGTGTTGTAGTTTGAGTGCAGCTGTTTAGCATCTCTCGTTGGCTCGTGACCACAGGGTGAGGTGGAGATACAGACTGACTGGCAGAGTGATAATGTTGCTTTCACTCTGTCATTACTTAAGTTTAATACGAAAATTTTAAAAAAGCTCATTATCTGCTGTTTCCAAACGTTTCTACATTTTACATCTAAAAACATGGCTTAGAAGATCTTTAATCATAAATTCTAATCTTATGCCTTCTCACCCACCTCTAGTCACTTCATACCCCCAGAGCCCACATTTGACCTTTTATGGCCCCAGAATAATTGTTTGACTTTTATGAAATATTTCTAGTAGGAATTGTGATTAATGGGATTCAGGGTGGCTGATGTATTCAACCAAAGCACCAGTGTCAGAAGTTTAATAGCTTTTCTTTGAAGGTCACAAAGACAGGTGAAACTGTCCAAACTACAAACTAATGAAGAAGCTCCACACACAGATGCAGAGATGATCCTCTCTCATCAGGCCGTGCAACAATGCGTTTGCAGGATGTGATCGATGGTTCAGTTCAGTTTAACGTGGGCGTTTCATTAAAGACAAAAACAACAGAAGATGATTTGAAGGGCAAACAGAGAAGAACAAAGACAGCAGCACAGAGCTGAGCTGATCTTCTCAAGACTGTCACGTACTGTGTGACAACAGCTCATCCCACCGAGGCGTGTACCTGCTTTCATAACGTGTGTTTAAACATGCATGTTAATGATGCTTCAGCCTCAGCAGAAGTGACCGCAGAGACAGAGACTCAGATCTCTGACTCTGTGTACTGGAAACATGAACCACAGCGAATACTGACAGACTGAAAGATTTAGCTCAGAGCGCTGTGGTCTGCTAACATTATCACAGCACACTGAGATAATTCAACCACTGTTAGCTCTTCTTATTAAAGTCTGTAAAGAAACAAGTTTATCAGGTCTGAACTTCAAACACTTGATTATGCATTATCCTCAACCATGCACATGTCTTTGAGGATGTGCTCCATGAGTCACTGATGAGCTCCTTTATTTTCTTTGCTTTAAAGTCACAGGGCCCCCCCCCCATCTCCCAGAAGGGGGCTGACAGAGCCAGTAGACACCTGAGCACCCAGCCCCAAACACCAAGAACCACCAATCTAAGTTGCCCAATATTCCAACTGAAGGGGGGCTGGAAGGTTACATTTTAGACACTATGGCTGTACCAGTGTCTTCATCCTTCGCGGTCTACGTGGGCCATGTCCTTGGAAGACCGAGAAGGTCGGAAGTGCAAGGCTTGTGAAATGGGTGGGTCTGAACATTAAACTTGTTGCTGCCTTTCATAGTGTGTAACTTGAAGGCCCTGAGTACTTTCTCCCACACTGAAAACACTGGGATGATAAAATTATTTGAACATTACCTAATAAGACTGATTCAGGACAGACAGTTAGTTATGTTAAACTTTCCTAGCAGTCCTTCACAAACAGGGAACAGTCTGTCTATTCTCTCCATCTGTCAGCTGCTGCTGGCTCTTCCTCCTCCTCTTCCTCACACACTGCTGAGTTTGTCCTGGTGGATCATCAGGGGTGCAAAGCCTCACAGATGATGTGCAGCAGTGGGTCCCTCAGTCTGTCCTCACTCTGGACACTTGCAGTTGTCACACATGGAAATCAAATGTGTGATAAGCTGCAGGATTCAAACACAAGTGTAACTTATAAACACATGTTCATACTTTTATTCCACAATCAGAGAGAAAGAAACAGAGAGAGAGTGCAGGACAGACAGACAGGTGACAGTCTCAGGTGTACACACTGCTACACAACAGCACCAGAGAAGCAGGATTTAGTGTTTGTGTTATTACGAGTGTAAACAAGAAGAGTCCCAGATGGTGCAGTGGACACATGTGTGACTGCTGTGATTAAAGCATCTTTCTTTCAGCTTAACGAGTGAACCGTCAGCTCGTTCAAACACACGTTAAAGTGCGTTTGGCTCGACACCACCGAACAGAGGCAGCAATATAACATAGCTAACATTAACAGTGCAGTGAATCCTGCTTGTGCCGTGATATTCAGGACTGCAAACCGAGCAGCATCACTGACTTTCAGCTTGTTGTGTTTGTGGATATATGACTGACTTTAATTATCCATAAATCATCACATTCTCTGTAAGATTAAGGTCGACATTATTAAAACCAAGTAACCGCTGAAAGTACAAACATCACTAATGTCACATCACATGTGGCCAACAGTAATGTTTTAATGTTCTTCATTATTAAACATTCGCACATAAATAAGTGACATAATATTCAGTACTTACTTTTCCAAGTTTACTCTTTGGCCGCCCCTCCGCTGTTTGTTTTTTTCGGCAAAATTATCCACACCCACCGCCGCGCTATGCATTCTGGGATATGTTGGGCCACAAAGTCTACACTGCCACATCCTTAAAATTCAGGGAAATGAAGGACGCATTTGAGGGCCGCATTTCGAGCAGCCTTTGAATTGGGACAGCCTTTTTCGCGTTGCGGTGACGTAATCGGCCTTAAAATGTGGCCTTTAAGGCTGCAGACCCTGAATTGGGATACAACCCATGATGCCACTGGGAAAAGTAAAACTCAGCACACTGAACATGGAAAAACCAGACTCTTCAAAATAAAATAAAACAAAATAAAACAGGAAACATGGAAAGACGTTGACGTAATAACACAAGCTTGACAATAGGATGTGGAACACAGACATGAAGCACATGACAGGCTGAGGAGATTAAAGCACGGGCGTAACCAAACAGAGGACAAGACAGACTTACACAGAAGACAGGAAAGACTAATAAACCAGGAGACATAGAAGAAAACAGACTAAAACAACTTTGTCATTGTCTGGGTGAGTCTGGGGTTTTTCCACTCTGCTGGGCTCCACCATCGGGTGGAGACTCCAATCAGCCTTCACACTTGACTGCAATCAAGTCACCGGCATTTAAGACCAGCACTGACGACAACCGTCTGTCAGACAATCCACACCAGTTGGTGGTGGTAATGCACCATGTTGGTGTTTGCCAATAAAACAAATATGAAGAAGAAGAAGCCTTCTGTCAGATCTTCAGCTAACTGTGCCAGGCTGCTGGTTTTCTGCTAGCAGGTTATACTCTCTTCATCGTGGCACGTAGTGATGGGTAGATGAGGTCTCGTGAAGCGTTTCAGCACATTCCCCAAACTGTATCGACACTGTGTCGACACAGTGTTGCTCCATACTGACACCTGCTGGACCTTAAATATCATTGCAGGCAACTTACTTGAGACTCACAACAGACACTGATTCAATGACCTAGTCATACTTGTATACACTGTAAGGTATTGTACTTTCCATGGAATCATTTTATATCTTTTACATTTCAAATATTGTAGACATCTTTAAAATATATTGTGAATGACATTAAGTGAAAATTAAAATGAAAGTATTGTGAATGTAATATCATTAATATGCACGTTATACTTATTTCGTGCCCACGAAGTAGTATTTTGTGGCCACAATATATTTATTTTTTGGACCATGTCATCAGAGGGGCTCCGTAGGCTTTCACCTGGTGTCTGTGAATAAACTGTTGACTTTATTCTAACGAGCTGGTCTGTGTTATGTTATCTGAGGTTATGAATGTTATCTGACTGGAGGGATAACTCACAGACACGCGAGACGCCATTACTCCGCTGAGCGTCCTTTAGTATTTTTTCATCCCCTCCCTCACAACAACCCAGCACAAACGTTCCTACCGGTTAACATTTACCTGATACTACAGCCTGTACCTGAGTCCGTTTGGTCCTCGTGACAACCAGTTTATAATATATTTTCGGCTGCGGTCTGGAGTGTGGGGCCTCCCTGCTGCTGCGGAGTCGGGGCGGTCTGCCTCCCCCCACCGCAGGGAAAAGGGAAACACCACCTGGGTCTGGGTGCAGTTCCCCCCTCCAGGGGCAAGGGCACCTAGACCCGGTTTGTAGAGTACGCTTGGGGAGTGTGATCGTGTGTACAGCGTCTCTTTATGTCTGTCTCCACGTTGGTTGAGTGTGGAGTAAGTGCATATGAGAGCATGAGGGTGGGAATGGATGTTTGTGTCTGTGTGTGCCTGTATGTCTGTGTCTATATGTCAGGTTGGGTATCAGACGCCACCTCTCTGGGGACATCTCAGGCCCTCCAAGGTTTGGAGGCCTATCTCCACCCACCACCACTTCCCCTGCCGGTGGCGGACTCCCTCAGGTGTCGGTGCGTTGGTGGTTCTTTGTATCTGGGGGTGGGCGTCCGGGTACACACCGGCTCACTCCTTGGCGGCCGCTTATTGGGGCTCGCTCGGGCCATTTCGGAGGTGGGGTGCCCCCGGCCTCTCGGCCTGGGGCTCGGTCACTCAGGCACAGCTGGCTGCCGGCGGAGCTCACGGGCGCGTCACTGCAACTCCCCCTGGCTTCTGCTCCGCGGCTGCTGAGTGAGCCCTCATCTGGGACTCTCCTCAGCTCTTACTGGGACAGTGGCGCGGCTGCCCCTCTGTTGGTCTTCCTTGGTCTCTTGTGTTCTGGGGGCCTCTGGATGTCTGGAGTTTTGATCTCCTCCATACCTGCTTCACACCCTGGAGGACGGGGCTGTGGCCCCCCCACACTCCCTAGCAGATCATTACATGGAGAAACCTTTGGAATGCAAGCATGCTGATCCACACAGGTATGCACACAGGTGTACACATGGGTATTCACAGACGCGGACTAAAGCTTTCTTGGCTGCTGCCTCAAAGCACACTGTGCGCTGTCTATCTTGCGTGCTGAACAATATCGTTTATTATTTAGTAACTATTGATATCTATGACTAGCTAGTTTATTGTGATGGTGCTTTGTTTTCTCTATTATTATGTTGCTCTTTGTTGTTTGCTGTCTCCTCTGTTTGTTTGTTTTTTTTTCTCCATACAGGTGACCCAGGAGTTTTTTTTGTTGTTTGTTGTTTTTTTTCTCTTCCCCTCTCACCGTCTCTTCTCCCCTTTAGTTTTCTTTCTTTCTCTCCCCTCTTTCTTTAATTCTTTCCCCCTGTCCTATAAAAAAAAAAAAAAAAAAGATGACAAAGGATGAACTGAAGCTCCGCCATCACGTGATGTCACATGCTGCTGTTTCTGATGTCACTTAAAAAAAAGAAAAAAAAAAAAAAATATATATATATATATATATAATATATTTTAATAATAAGCCCCGCCCCCGACTGTACTGCCACCTTTATTAGCTGGGTGGTCCCATTAGTCACATACTTACTAGAGATGGACCGATCCAATATTACGTATCGGTATCGGTCCGATACTGACCTAAATTACTGGATCGGATATCGGAGAGAAATAAAAAATGTAATCCGATCCATTAAATATCACGAAAGCACCTCACAAAACTTGCGTAAAACACAGCGAAATTCAGCTCATAACCTTAGCACCTCGAAGCAGTGTGCTCACATGATAGAGCGGCTGAACGTTGGCTGGTTGAGCATTTTAGCCTCACTACCAAACTAGCATTTCATCTCCGAGGAAGTTATCCCAGAGAGAAGTAAAGCAAGTGTGTAAGTTCATCTCTGAATGTTTGTAAAGCATTCCCGTTAAGCTTAACAACCGATATATGGAGCGACTGCCTCTCTCCCTCCCTCTCCTGCTGCTACTTCAATCATGAAACTGATCAATGATCAGCTGATCGGCTTTTCTGTCGCGAGTCCGTCTCTCTTGTTTGTTTTTGTCTCACTTTGCACCAGAAAGAGGAAACCAGCGGCTGAACAACAGCAGCACGTTTAAGCTTGAAAGATGTTGGATCTATTCATCCATCCATCCATTCGCTTCCGCTTATCCTTTTCAGGGTCGCGGGGGCGCTGGAGCCTATCCCAGCTGTCATAGGGCGAGAGGCGGGGTACACCCTGGACAGGTCGCCAGTCTGTCGCAGGGCGTTGGATCTATTAATAATTCTTAAAAAATAATTTCTTTCTGTGCATTTTCTTTCACACTTGCATTAAATTTAAGTTGATTATGTCGATTAAGCAATGAGGTGGAGGGTGGGGGTGGTCTTTTTTTTGCTGGGAGTTTGCAGCCCTATTAGTTAGGTTGCTAATATTTCTGCTAAGTACTCTTTAAAATACCAGAATATGGAGGATGGTGTAGGTTTAAGTTTATTAGATTGATCAGTATTGCTGAACTATGAAATATTTTTTTTTGCATACAGGTATAACAGAATAGCTTTAGTGTAGTTGTTGTTTTTAAACTTGAGTATGAACTTATACAAAATGCAGCAAGATATTAAAAAAACAGTTTTATTGATTAAAAAACACTATATCGGATTCATATCGGTATCGGCAGATATCCAAATTTATGATATCGGTATCGGACATAAAAAAGTGGTATCGTGCCATCTCTAATACTTACAAATGTTACTGGAGAAATGAGAAACACATTATTACATTATACATCTGTATGAATTCAGTCATCTCCATTTTCATGGCAAAACAAAGTATTTGGTGATAAATTCAGTTGGGTTTTTCAATACTTACCACATTGGACTTTTTAATGAACTTATAAATATATGAGTAGGGAGATGTACATTATAAGTGCACGTCGGCAGTTTTCACTATATTAAATCGACCTAACTAATTTTATCATAAGTGACCACAATAGTTTGTGAAAGAAACAAATAGTGTCAGGTAACGTAAACTTCTTGTGATTAGCATAGTATAATATTAAGAACGAGCTATTTAATTTTGCAAACTTACAGGTGTGCAGTATTCTAATCTCAAATCTTCATTAGGATAAGCTATGTGAGTAAGTGTAAGTAATTGGTAATTTGCGCATCATACATTTCTTTCTCTAGTCGATGAGTCCTCTCTGTATAGTTAATAAATTAGAGTGTTCATGGATGTAACTAGAGGGCATATAGTACGTCCTCTTATATAGATTGGTGTTTTCTTAATTCACAATAAAATCTGTGGGTTGTTTAATGACATCATCGTTTATTGTTGGGAAACGCCCCCTGTCAGTGTTTCCTGTCCAACAGGGAGGAGACTGCAGGCGCCTCCTTCAGCAGAGTAACGGATCTGTGTGGGAGCTGTCGGTGGCAGCAGGTAGCAACTCATACTGTGCATCTGTTTCACTCTCAGCTGTTAATCTCAGACAGCGTTTCCATATGAAACACATCTGTTTGTGTTTCATGTACAACTTGTGTGTCTCCCAGGAGCTGCTGTGCATGTTCGTTTATAGTAAACTAAACTGATCACAGTCAGAGTTTAAACACGTGGAGTCACACAGACATGATATAAACTCATATAGTCACATGATCACAGGAACTCACCTGCCCTGCAGGTATGAATGTATGAACCTGGTTTTATTCTTGGCTCTGATCCTCATCCTAGTTCCAGCTGATCGATCACAGATCAGAGAACCGATCAGTCTGTTTGTAGGATGTTGATCAGCTGGCACAGCTGGGACAGACTCCAGCATCAAACCCACCGACCCATGTGAGTGTCTGACTGTCCTCTGTGTCCTCAGGGGCACAGGAACCTCTGACTGCTGAAGAAACAGTCTGAGGAGGAGGAGCTGGTGATGAAGAGCAGCCTGTGTATATACAGTATCTGTTGTTATTCAGCCCTGAGGAAGATGAAGATGCAGCTTTGCTTTGGCCTTCCTCTGCTAACAGCTAACAGCTAACTAACCTCAGCCAGATGTTCTGCAGCTGTTTGTCTAACATTAGAGGTTTATAATGATGATGATCGTGTTTCTGCTGTTCTGATGGAGTGAAAATGCTTCATTTGAGTTAAAGTTCAAAGCTGCTGACTATCAGGAAGCGTCAGAGAAGATCAGACAAACATCATGAAACACCCCTCTGACCTCAGAGCTCCAATCAGAGCAGGAAGGACCCGTGATGAACTAACTTAGATAAACATGGACTAACTCTGAATGCAGAGCTGGCTTGGAGCTGTGGAGACTTACTGAGGAGTAAAGTGGACATGAAGGAGTCACAGAGGGAGGAGGAGGTGAACAGTGATGTTTGTTAGACAGGATCAGACTGAAGAGGGAACATAAGAAGAGTTTCATGCTGGATTTGAACAGGACAGGAAGATAAGCTCCGCCCAGCAGCTGAGTCCTCTCTGCTCACACTGGTGTTGGACTGCAACATCAGGGAGTCTGCTTCCACATCTGGTTTCCACAGCTGGAGGAAGCTGTCCCACGAGCACGCCTACGCCCCTCTGTCATTACTGAAGTAGTGATGGTGTTTAATCAGTGTGAGACTGTTTCACTGGTCCAAGCAGAGATTTACATAAATGAGCTTTTATGAGTTCTTATATTATCTGATCAGGCCGTTTGCTCCTGTTAAAGATAAATGTGCATCGAACGTTGTGGGTATTCATGAGTCTAACAGTTTAAACCTGTGTGTGACGTTGTGTCCTTGAACGGCCCTGACAGACGGCTGTAGTCCATAATATTAATGTTTCCTGCTGACTGAAATAAGCAGCTGAGCTCTGTGAGGGCAGAGCTGCTGCTAACAGGTGAGTCTGTTACCTGGACTGGACTGAGTGAGCTGCTGTGTCACAGCTTTATCAGTGACACACTCAGCATGTGTGTGTGTGATATGTCATAGTGCTTGAAACACACATGAAAATATATTAAAGGTTGAATCTTTTTTCTTTTGGTTTGTGGAACAAAAATCAGCAACGAAGAAACGTGAGTGTAAAACTTGATGTAGAAGTGCAACAAATGTAAGCCGGCTCATTTGATGCTGTGAAGCTTGAAAAGGATTTGCGCACCTACATCATTATTTACGGTTTAAATTGTGCTGCCTTCAGGTGCACCTGGTAAATTCAGGAATCTCTACTCCAAACCACAGCAGGTTGTTTTAGAGGCTTTTCTGGGTTAATGTTGGTTTGTTGGCAGAAACATGTCTGTGATCGCTGTGTTGTTCTTTTTGATGCAGGATTTCATGTAACTCGGTGCTAAAATCATAACAATGAAGTTTAACAGTTCTAGTGCTCATGCGTCAGCTAGCATGCGTCAGCTAGCATGCAGCCTGTTTCAGTTGCTCCTGCTTTTACTCTTTACTCTAATTTTTTCTTACTTATTTCTTTGTCCTTTACTGAGTGTGTTCATCTGTTTAAAAGCTTTCTTTTCAAACATGTGGATCAAGAGTTTTTGTTCTGCTGTTGCTTTCATTGAGGAATGGGAGCGCAGCACAGCAGCTACACACCAGAGATCAGCTGAGCCGCCTGATGCTGCTGTTGCAGATTAACTGGTGTCTCAGATTAACTGGAGACGGTCAAACAGATGTGTGACAGACTTTAAGGAGCTGCTGCCAACAAACCAGCAAATAAACACTGAATATTTCATGTGTGACATTTGTGAGGTGGCCTTAAACACAGTCCGTCAGTCTTTTTGCTCTTGAACAGTGAAATATTAAAAACTGTCTGGAGTTTATTTGGTGATGTTCTCGTGCACGAGGCGAAAACAGCAAACAAACGTCACAGTAAATCTTTCCAGCTGATGTTAGGCATCCTCCACCTGCTGAATCCACTTCAGCCTCTTCCTGCTCATCTTCCTGTTTAGAGGCACAGTCGGCCTGTAAATGGAGAAAACTGAACACAGGAATATTTGGATTTCCTTCTTTTTCTCTGCTCATGTTCAACTTGTCTGATTCAAGCTGGGAATATTTATTAGAAACAAAGTGAATAATATTATTTTATTATCACGTTGATGCAGCACATGGTTCAGTTAGCTTTGTATAAACACGTGTTAGAAA
>NW_024583289.1:63206-64426 GCF_018398535.1 Haplochromis burtoni | reverse complement strand
ATAATATTCAGTACTTACTTTTCCAAGTTTACTCTTTGGCCGCCCCTCATCCGCTGTTTGTTTTTTTTTCTTCGACAAATTTATCCACACCCACCACCGCGCTATGCATTCTGGGATATGTTGGGCCACGAAGTCTACACCGCCACATCCTTAAAATTCAGGGGAATGAAGGATGCATTTGAGGGCCGCATTTCGAGCAGCCTTTGAATTGGGACAGCCTTTTTCGCGTTGCAGTGACGTAATCGGCCTTAAAATGTGGCCTTTAAGGCTGCAGACCCTGAATTGGGATACAACCCATGATGCCACTGGGAAAAGTAAAACTCAGCACACTGAACATGGAAAAACCAGACTCTTCAAAATAAAATAAAACAAAATAAAACAGGAAACATGGAAAGACGTTGACGTAATAACACAAGCTTGACAATAGGATGTGGAACACAGACATGAAGCACATGACAGGCTGAGGAGATTAAAGCACGGGCGTAACCAAACAGAGGACAAGACAGACTTACACAGAAGACAGGAAAGATTAATAAACCAGGAGACATAGAAGAAAACAGACTAAAACAACTTTGTCATTGTCCGGGTAAGTCTGGGGTTTCTCCACTCTGCTGGGCTCCACCTTCGGGTGGAGACTCCAATCAGCCTTCACACTTGACTGCAATCAAATCACCGGCATTTAAGCACTGACGACAACCGTCTGTCAGACAATCCACACCAGTTGGTGGTGGTAATGCACCATGTTGGTGTTTGCCAATAAAACAATATGAAGAAGAAGAAGCCTTCTGTCAGATCTTCAGCTAACTGTGCCAGGCTGCTGGTTTTCTGCTAGCAGGTTATACTCTCTTCATCGTGGCACGTAGTGATGGGTAGATGAGGCCTCCTGAAGCGTTTCAGCACATTCCCCAAACTGTATCGACACTGTGTCGACACAGTGTTGCTCCATACTGACTCCTGCTGGACCTTAAATATCATTGCAGGCAACTTACTCACAACAGACACTGATTCAATGACCTACTCATACTTGTACACTGTAAGGTATTGTACTTTCTGTGGAATCATTTTATATCTTTTACATTTCAAATATTGTAGACATCTTTTAAATATATTATGAATGACATTAAGTGAAACTTAAAATGAAAGTATTGTGAATGTAATATCATTAACATGCACGTTATACCTATTTCGTGCCCACGAAGTAGTATTTTGTGGCCACAATA
>NW_024583289.1:61769-63186 GCF_018398535.1 Haplochromis burtoni | reverse complement strand
GGCTGAGGAGATTAAAGCACGGGCGTAACCAAACAGAGGACAAGACAGACTTACACAGAAGACAGGAAAGACTAATAAACCAGGAGACATAGAAGAAAACAGACTAAAACAACTTTGTCATTGTCTGGGTGAGTCTGGGGCTTTTCCACTCTGCTGGGCTCCACCATCGGGTGGAGACTCCAATCAGCCTTCACACTTGACTGCAATCAAGTCACCGGCATTTAAGACCAGCACTGACGACAACCGTCTGTCAGACAATCCACACCAGTTGGTGGTGGTAATGCACCATGTTGGTGTTTGCCAATAAAACAAAATGAAGAAGAAGAAGCCTTCTGTCAGATCTTCAGCTAACTTTGCCAGGCTGCTGGTTTTCTGCTAGCAGGTTATACTCTCTTCATCGTGGCACGTAGTGATGGGTAGATGAGGCCTCGTGAAGCGTTTCAGCACATTCCCCAAACTGTATCAACACTGTGTCGACACAGTGTTGCTCCATACTGACACCTGCTGGACCTTAAATATCATTGCAGGCAACTTACTTGAGACTCACAACAGACACTGATTCCATGACCTACTCATACTTGTGTACACTGTAAGGTATTGTACTTTCTGTGGAATCATTTTATATCTTTTACATTTCAAATATTGTAGACATCTTTTAAATATATTATGAATGACATTAAGTGAAAATTAAAATGAAAGTATTGTGAATGTAATATTATTAACACGCACGTTATACTTATTTCGTGCCCACGAAGTAGTATTTTGTGGCCACAATTTATTTATTTTTTGGAGGGGCTCCGTAGGCTTTCACCTGGTGTCTGTGAATAAACTGTTGACTTTATTCTAACGAGCTGGTCTGTGTTATGTTATTTGAGGTTATGAATGTTATCTGACTGGAGGGATAACTCACAGACACGCGAGACGCCATTACTCCGCTGAGCGTCCTTTAGTATTTTTTCATCCCCTCCCTCACAACAACCCAGCACAAACGTTCCTACCGGTTAACATTTACCTGATACTACAGCCTGTACCTGAGTCCGTTCGGTCCTCGTGACAACCAGTTTATAATATATTTTAATAATAAGCCCCGCCCCCGACTGTACTGCCACCTTTATTAGCTGGGTGGTCCCATTAGTCACATACTTACTAGAGATGGACCGATCTGATATTATGTATCAGTATCGGTCCAATACTGACCTAAATTACTGGATCGGATATCGGAGAGAAATAAAAAATGTAATCCGATCCATTAAGTATCACGAAAGCACCTCACAAAACTTGCGTAAAACACAGCGAAATTCAGCTCATAACCTTAGCACCTCGAAGCAGTGTGCTCACATGATAGAGCGGCTGAACAACAGCAGCACGTTTAAGCTTGATAAGCTGTTGTTAGAATGTATTTAATATTACTTTCTAC
>NW_024583289.1:59293-60547 GCF_018398535.1 Haplochromis burtoni | reverse complement strand
AAAAAAACGAGCATTACATTCAAACCAGGGCAGATTCAAAAACCAGAAAGCTGGGAAGAGTTGTTGTTTCTCCCTCTGTCGTGGTCTCTCATTTGTTAATGTAGACGTATTAATGACATCATCGTTTATTGTTGGGAAACGCCCCCTGTCAGTGTTTCCTGTCCAACAGGGAGGAGACTGCAGGCGCCTCCTTCAGCAGAGTAACGGATCTGTGTGGGAGCTGTCAGTGGTTCGGTGAGGGTCAGCTGTAACGGGACTGTTTAAAGATGTTGTTGATGTTTCTGCTCCTCGTTTTCAGTAAGAAGGCCTCTCTGATCCTCTGAGCGTCCACTATGGAGCTGAATGTGGCTGTGTTTTTACGATTTTTCAAACTTATACAATTAATGAACGATTTACAAATCTAACATACTCCTGATGTCTGTTTTTCTCTCAGATACATCAGACAAACAGATATTTCAACATGTATGATGGATGATTAATGAAATAACTGCACATCACAAATGTCACAGTACATCAGTCACACACCTTTAACACAACAGTGTGACAGCACAGGCATGTGTCATGGTTCAAACAGAAAATAACAAAGAAATGTATTTTAAAGCGGAAGTATTCACATGTTTGTCAGCAGGTAGCAACTCATACTGTGCATCTGTTTCACTCTCAGCTGTTAATCTCAGACAGCGTTTCCATATGAAACACATCTGTTTGTGTTTCATGTACAACTTGTGTGTCTCCCAGGAGCTGCTGTGCATGTTCGTTTATAGTAAACTAAACTGATCACAGTCAGAGTTTAAACACGTGGAGTCACACAGACATGATATAAACTCATATAGTCACATGATCACAGGAACTCACCTGCCCTGCAGGTATGAATGTATGAACCTGGTTTTATTCTTGGCTCTGATCCTCATCCTAGTTCCAGCTGATCGATCACAGATCAGAGAACCGATCAGTCTGTTAGTAGGATGTTGATCAGCTGGCACAGCTGGGACAGACTCCAGCATCAAACCCACCGACCCATGTGAGTGTCTGACTGTCCTCTGTGTCCTCAGGGACACAGGAACCTCTGACTGCTGAAGAAACAGTCTGAGGAGGAGGAGCTGGTGATGAAGAGCAGCCTGTGTGTATATACAGTATCTGTTGTTTATTCACCCCTGAGGAAGATGAAGATGCAGCTTTGCTTTGGCCTTCCTCTGCTAACAGCTAACAGCTAACTAACCTCAGCCAGATGTTCTGCAGCTGTTTGTCTAACAT
>NW_024583289.1:56294-57664 GCF_018398535.1 Haplochromis burtoni | reverse complement strand
TTGTTTTTTTTTCCAAACTTTATTGAACTTAAAAAGCGAACAGTCAGTCATTCCAGTTCAGTTTGTACAGTAGACATGCAAGGCAAATAAGAGTAACAATATACAGTACAATGAAATAAGAAGGATGAATAAATAAAGGATAAAAAAGGGAAAAAAAGGGGGAATGTGACAGACTTCATAACAACTTTGTACTTGAAAGTTGTGACAGCTCATTCGTTAAACATTTCTGAATGAACTTCAATCAATGATAAACCTTTTTTATTGGAAGTTAATTTAAGAGAGTTTAAGTAATATTCAATTTCAATCAAAAACAAATTAAATGATGGGGTTGAGTTTTGAAATTTACATTTATGTATGTGGAATTTCCCTAATATGATGGAGCGGCCGAAGAGTGAACTGTCAAAAGTACTGAATATGACGTCACTTATTTATGCGCGAATGTTTAATAATTAAAGTCAGTCATATATCCACAAACACAACAAGCTGAAAGTCAGTGATATATGTATATGTATGATATATGTATAGCCTTTGAATTGGGACAGCCTTCGTCGCGTCGCTCTGATGTAATCGGCCTTAAAATGCGGCCTTTAAGGCTGCAGACCCTGAATTGGGATTAATTGAATAACTTATTTAAGGTCTGGGCAAAAATCACCTCCATGGGAGAGTTCTAAGAATAAAACCACTGCTGACCAAGAACACCACAAAGGCTCATCTCACATTTGCCATAAAACATGTAGTTTATCCCCGAGGTAAGGAACACCAGGACTGCCATAATGAATCAATTAAATACACCATATTTAATTACATAAATATTTACAACACATGTAATTAATTAATTATTGACACATTTGATTGATTATTGACATATTTAATTAATTAATAACACATTTAAATAATTATTGACAGTTTTAATTAATTATTTAATGATTTATTTATTTAAGTACTTGTACTTGATTATGCCCTGGAGATACAACGAAGAAGAAAAGAATATGCGGCAGCGAAGAAGGTGCTTAAGGGCTTCCTCTCTTTGCTCTTTAAATGCTTTACTTCTTTTATTGATTTTTATGCTGATTTTTTCCCTTTTTTCCGTATGAGCTTACCTGCGAGAGCTTCTGGACACTTATAGATCATCAGGACTAAAGTGTTCTTAACAGAAAAAGCAACATTTTTATAGTTACCTTATCCTCAACGCAGGCATCTGTTTAAAGCAAATGGATTTAATTTTAACAAGTCAGGGGTGAAACTGTTCACCTCCAACTTGTTTTATTCCATACGTCATCCATCTGTGCTTGGTGCCAAGGCTGAGATAAACGAGGAGTTATCTCATGAAGAGGAACAAACAGTACTCCAAGAACAGACAAAGCCCAGCA
>NW_024583289.1:55557-56274 GCF_018398535.1 Haplochromis burtoni | reverse complement strand
CTGAACACAGGAATATTTGGATTTCCTTCTTTTTCTCTGCTCATGTTCAACTTGTCTGATTCAAGCTGGGAATATTTATTAGAAACAAAGTGACTAATATTATTTTATTATCACGTTGATGCAGCACATGGTTCAGTTAGCTTTGTATAAACACATGTGTTAGAAATGTTCTTCAATCAGCTCTTTTTACTCTCATTTCACAGCCACTACTTTTTACTTTTACTTGAGTAAAATGTTGAATTAGTACTTCAATTTTTACTGGAGTATTTTTAACAGTAGTATTTTTACTTAAGTACAGAATGAAGTTCTCAGTCTGCTGTGCATCTTTAGTCACTGAGTAAATGGTAAATGGCCTGTATATTCACACACTTCACACTCTTTTAAGTAAAAGAACAAACTATTTAAGTTGGGTTTCACTTGGCTTTGGAATATAAAACAAAACTGCTTGTACATAGATGTGGTGGATGAAACAGCAAACAAACATCCAGTTGCCCATCAGCACGTTGATGCTGATAGAACAGACCTGAAAGCTATACAGAGGGGTTTAGCAAAGGTGGAAGTTGAAGAAAGTGTGACTCCAGTACCTTAGAGTTTTCAGTTTACAACTAAATATTTCTAGGCCAGTGGAACACAGCTCCACTCCTGCAGTTAGATAGAGACTGGTCTCAATCAACACACAGCTTTCAGTCTGCAATTTAAAATGAGGTCATTAAAAAA
>NW_024583289.1:44353-53286 GCF_018398535.1 Haplochromis burtoni | reverse complement strand
AGAGAGAGAGAGAGAGAGAGAGAGAGTAAATGTATTTGTTTTCTTGTTGGAGTCTCACTGATTGTTTTCACATCATCACCTTACCTGCAGAAACAGTCAGTGCAGACAGCAACACACACACCTGCAACAGAAGGTCAGAGGTCACTGAGGGTCAGAGGACACTGTAAGTGTGATCCAAAGTTCTAGTTGTTTGGTCAAGTTACCTCTGGCAGGGTCTTCCAAGGGAAATTGGTATTTGCATGAGCCATTCTTCTTTCAGGCTCAGGCAGGTTGTATGATAAGTGTTGGTTGTCAGCTTATTGTGCAGTTTGTATGTCTTTATATCAAGCTAGAAACTGAATAATCTGGTCTTTAAACTGCAGCAGTTTGTCCCCCCTGATGATGAAGTTCCCGGTGAACAGTGTCTGTCAGTGTCAGGATATTTGGAGCTTTGCCTTTTTCGCACCATGTGCCTCGGGACTCAACGACTGTCTTCTGTAACCATATGTGGTCTGATATATCCTGACTGAGCCGTTGTGGTTACTAAATGTTTCCATTGTAAAATAATCAGAGTCGATCGTTGAACATTTAGAATCATATAAATTTCACAAACCAACGTGTTTCAGCGGTACGACCCTGTTACAGTACTAGCCTCGCATTTACTGAGCTCTTTAGAAAGATCCATTCTTTCACTGATGTTTCTATATGCAGTCTGCATGGCAGCTGCTGGATTTTATACACCTGTGCTTATAAGACTAGAAACACGTGATTTCAGTGATTAATAGTTGTGGCCCACAGTTTCTCAGTTTCGACATTTTGGGTATTTTCTAATAAACACAGCCTTTGAATGATGCAGTTGACTCTGAAGATGGTCTGGTGTCCTGTCCAGGGTGAATTCCTAAATGTGTGTTTTCCCCTGTGAGTGTGTGTTGGAGCTCAGATGATATCATGAATCAATAAGTAGATGAACGTTTGACTCACCAAGGAGCAGAGAGTCAGACGGGGTCTGAATGGCGACTGCTTTAAGTCTGAGCAGCGTAGACGTCTTCAGCTTCACCACTTCCCTGTTAACACTTTCACTGTCTGAGCAAACGCTCCACTGATGAGAAGCACACCCACACAGCGCCCGGTAGGTTTTGCTAAGTTTTTGTGTCCATAAATGTAATCATCATTTACAAGCTGCATTGTGTATTCACTCAGGTTTTATTTGTCTAATATTGCATTTCTTTAATGATTGGAATCAATAAGTGTGACAAACATGCATAGAGGGAGGGAGTCTACTGTGCAGAGTTGTTCATAGTTTGAGTAAGAGCGTGCTATTGTAACTCATTAACAATATTAGTCGTGCGGTAATATACAAAAGCCCCATAATGTGCGTCGGCCCACTGGGCCCCGTACCCCAGATGTCCTGCCCGCCTTGAACCAAAAAAAGCTGCTGACAGGAGAAGAAGAGCTGCAAACAGAGAATCCTCAGACAGGACTGGCTCGCAGATGCCCTCTGCTGGTTGTTGCACAAATTTATGTATGTGTCTCATCACACCTAATGATGGACTTCACGTACAGTGTTGGGGAGTAACGGAATACATGTACCGCCGTTACGTATTTAGAATACAAAATATGAGTAACTGTATTCCGTTACAGTTACCGTTTAAAAAGGTGGTATTCAGAATACAGTTACTTTGTTGAAATAAATGGAATACACTGCGGTACTTTCCTGTTTCATATTGTCGCGGGTCAGGACTGTTTGGGTTTGTTTGACAGCTACGTTCTGTTGTTCCAGGCGGCAGCGTTACGGTTGCCATGGTTACAGGGCGACGCTCTCTCTCTCTCTGCGACTGTGTGTTTCCTGGGTGACAGAGCGCCTGTTCGTTGTTGTTGTTGTTGTGCTAAGCTAACAGGCAGAATGCTACAAGCATAGCTCTAAAGAATGTAGCATCATGGGCAGTGTAGTCCGTGCTGCAGGGAGAATGGACTGCCATACACGTTATGTGTCTGTGAGCGAGGAGGGAGAAAAAGGGGAGTGGAAAGGTACGAGTTGTCATCGAGGAAAAACGGGAGCTGGAAGCATGTAAATATAATAATAACCACTTCAGCCAAGAAGAGTGTCTGACAAGCCCAGCTGTAAGTAAGCTATTAAGACTCGACTGTACACTGTGTTCGTGTTTTCCTCCGAAAACAATAAGTTCCGTTGGAGCAGCCTTTCAACGCCTCTCTCTGTCTTTCGCAAGAAAAGTCGACCCACACAACAAAGTAAAGCTATTTTTCGGCTACGAGCTGACAGGGACATTCATAGTACATTCACGTTGTTGTAAAAAGCATGATAATATATTAAGTAATCTAAAGTATTCAGAATACGTTACTGTCATTGAGTAACGTAACGGAATACGTTACAGAATACATTTTGGGGCATGTAATCTGTATTCTGTAATGGAATAAATTTTAAAAGTAACCTTCCCAATACTGTGTTTACTGTGATTATGTGGCTTTTGTCAAAGATCTTTGGCTCTGAATGTGGTTTCTGTTTCTGTCTGTTCAGCTTTTATTTTAAATGATTATGTCCTGTTATAGCTGAGCTGTGAGGCTCAACAGCTGCTGAATATGAGCATCTGAATGCAGCACTCGTAAAAACAGGAAGGTTTCAGATGAGTTTTATTCATAAGGTCATAAAAAGCTTCAAGTTTCTTCATGTAACACTTTAAAATCAGACAAAGGCCCATTCAGAGAAGACTTTACAGGAAACATTAGATTAGCAAGCAGAGCGGGTTAATATAGCTTAACAAAGTAATCACGTGACATGACGGTTTAATCATGTGACACCAACAGAGCTGAAGTTTGACCTTTGACCTCTGCTCCAGTGCAGATATATCAGTGTTACTGATGTCACAGCTCCATCAGTGAGACGTCCCACAGGTTTGATGTGGACGCTCTGTCAGCTCAACAATGACATTTAACATTTAAACTCTGATCACAGCTTCATCTATGAGAAACATCAGAGCACGTGTTTATCAACCACGAGTCATCACGTTCTGCACTGGGTTCAAATGGAGGGAAACCAGTAAACATGGGTGAATCCTGGTATCAGAGCTCCACTGACGATGTCTTTCTTTAATGAACTGACTCTGATCAGGATTACTGGAACATCGAACATGAAGACAGCGTGATGAAGAGGAGCAGAGTGAAGGATGAAGGTCGTCCATCAGGCTCAGAGCTCACCAGCTGGTTTCACCTCTGACCTCTGCTGGCACTCATGGAGGACACATGACCTGCTCTCAGTGATGAATACACAACACCTGGATCAGCTGACTGCTCTGTAACACACAGACCACATGGTCATCTGCCTTTAACAGTTTCACATGCATGCCTCTGGCGCCCTCTACAGACGGCAGTAGAAACTGCTGCTGAGCTGTTTCTAGTGTTTCAGTAGGATGTCACACGATGTTGAAGTGTGTGTCAGTGAGCAGCTGTTACTGACCCACAGTCACTGTGGACACTTTACAGAGCTCCCACAGATCTAAGAGCTGACTTACCTGTTCAACATGCCAGAGGAAGCTCTTCTATTTGAAGGCTTTTTAATCACACATGCTGATATCAGCTTTAAATATTACCCAGAATTCACTTTGTGAAGGTATCTTCAGAAGATCAGGCCACCAATGCTCATGTATGTTCCTCTACATCACAGATATGAAAGGTTTTCCTACTAAATCACGGATCTATGTCTGATGATGCAGTTTCTCACAGAGCTTTAACATGTTTTTCAATCGTTAAAATTTGATTAGGATGTTTTTCAGTTCACAATTTAATAAAATGCTGGAACACAGTTAAAGCATTTAGACCCACCTGTGTGCACTTCAAGGGCCTGACACTCTTTTCTACAGAGGCCACATCAGAGCAATAATATACTGGTTTACAGGGTCAGAGTGAGAGGAAGGATATTAATACAACTCTGAGCCTGTAGATGGTAACATCCATTACTGTGTATGTGTGTGGCTGTTGTGTTACCTGTCCTCCTGCCAGCCTTCCTCTGAGGTTTGATGGCCACCTGACAATAAGTGACCTCAGGAGGACCTGAAGACATGAAGACATGAATGAAGTGATGCTGCTGGATCAGACACAGGAAACGTCTCAGTCCTGAGAGACTTGAATCAGCTGAACGTGTCTCTGAAACACGCCTGAAATGCTCTGTGAGAACCATGAAAGTGTTTTTGATAGAAACCCCACAAAGAACAGATCCAGACTGGGGGACAAAATGGTTTCAGGACATTTCTCAAATAAAACCGAGTTTATCTTCATCTGCTGTTCTTAATAAAGCCAATATAAAGTCTGTCCCATCATGAAAGTTAATCCATAGAAAAACTGATGAAGGACTGCAGAGACCATTGCAATACCCTGTTCCTCTGCTCTTTGCCTGTGAAGGTTCTCAGCCATGTAGGTCATCATGGTCTATAGAGCTTGGAAAGAAAAGCATCTGGACTTCTTTAGGTTTCTTGAAGAGGTGTTGCTTCTCATCCGAGAAGCTTCTTTAATTCTACGAGCAATTGTTGGAGAGTCCCAGATTTTTCTTTTGTTTTCTGCTTTTCTTTCCAAGTTCCTAGACTTCCTGTGCTCTAGGGGCTGAGCTCTTGGGCTCTCGACCATGCAGGTCATGGTTAAATATCCTCCACCTCTCAGACATGATTATTCTCTTATATCACAGCAAGTGATTAACAGACACGCTGGTCCACAGTGTGGATTCCACACTTTGCCTCTCCTTAGTTTGAAATGGACACACGTACTTTAGCTGAAGTACCAACAGGGGGCGATGATTTATTCACAGCCAACCAGTTGCTACTGACCGAGGAACGTACGAAGTACAGTCCAGGCACTTTCTCTGCCAGGTGAGATCGAGCCGGGTGTCTGATATGTACTTACATGTGCTGGGATTGTTTTCATGTTGGCTGGAAACAGAATGTCTCCCTCTGCTGGTACTGCAATTTGTGCATGTTTGTCATTTCACACTCTGCTGTGATACAGAGTCGGTAATGTAACTACACCCTCATAAAACTCATCTGAGAGGCCAAAGACATGAAGAGGCAGAAAAGCCTGACAGTGTACACGGGTCGGCACATGAAGTCCTGAACACTGGAGCTCAGTAAACAGCATAAAGAGAGAGGGTGACAACTGAGTGAGTAGTTGTGCTGCACATTTGTTGTTTAACAGAAAAAAATCATGTTTCATTCAAACAGGTTCATCTGTACCTGCAGTGTGAGTCCTCACATCAGCGTAGATAACATGTGGATCAGCTGGATGTTTATCTGGAACACACACACAAACACAAATGCACACACACAGAGGCCACGTGTTAATGATTCACATCCTGGATAGTAAATTTAAGCCCTGTTAACATCCTTAAAGAGGTGTGTGCTGCTGATGTAATGTCTGGCATCAGAGCTCACACACACACATTCTTACAGCCTACCTCTCCTATTGGCTGTCTTTCTGATGGTTACCTCAGCATAGGGAACATCTTCTGGAGGAGAGGAGTGACTCCTTCCTGTAAAGATGAGAAGGAAACAGAAAAACCACAGAGAGTGTCTAAGCTGCCTGTAACCAGCTACAGTCCAGGCAGACATTGAAACTCAGAGAACAAACTGGGACATGGACAGTATGAACGATCAGCAGCAGTTCCACATGTTCTTGTGTTTAGCTGTGCCCAGTTTAGGTTTTTGCTAGTTCTTTCTCTGTTTCCCTCACTAGTTGTTTTGTAGTGTTTTTGTACAGCAGATGCCAGCCATTGCTGGTGCCTGTCCCAGCTCCCAGGATGCAGGCGGCTGTGAACCAGCTCACTCCTGCACCCATACCTACTCCTCGGGTGGGAGTGACTGGTGTCCAGCCTGCCCCAGCATCCATGCTGGTCCCTGAAGTGAGGTCAGCCAGGACACAGCCAACCTCTGCACCTGTACCTACTCCTCAGGTGGGAATGGCTAGTGTCCAGCAGGTACCTGCAGGCGTTCCTGTCTCCAGTGGAGGCTCAGGAGAACCCATCCAGCCATTTTCCTCATTCACTGGGCTCTGGAGAATCAACTCGACATTCAGTTACTAGCTCAGTCATCAGCTCACACATAAACCCAGTCACCTGCTCAGCCACCCACGGTTTCGACACTGCCACCTGTTCCTGTTGGAGGCTCAGGAGAGCCAGTTCTGCTGCCTGCAGCTCCCATGCCGCCATCTGTCTCCACTGGGGGATCTAGTGAGCTGCTCCAGCTGTCTGTCTCTGCTGATCGCTCTGGTGAGCAGTTTCAGCACTCCATCGTGTCCACTGGGGGCTCTGGAGAGCTGCTCCAGCACTCTGCTGCTCCCACATGGCTCTGGGGAGTCTGTCCTGTCTGCTGGTGGCCGACACAAGCTGCTGTTAAGTGCAGGAGGATTGCCAGGATTTATACATCGGGGAAACAACATCTGGCTACGTGGATGGCACAACACAGAAGAGCCACCTCGTCAGGCCAGGACTCTGCAGTCTGTTCACACCTACAGGCCAGTGGACACTCTTTCAATGATGAGGATGTAACATCCTGGACAGGGAGGAACGCTGGTTTGAGGGCGGAGTCAAGGAGGCTATTTACGATTCCCCAACTCTCTGTGAATGGGACTCATGACCATTGATCAGTGGGCTTTCTGGGAGCCAAGTTAATATAGTCATGTACTTTAGTATTTATATTTGTTGTCAAACTTATTTTTTGTAATAATAATTTTAATAAGTACATTCATGGTAATAGTTGAGCTAAAATTATTTTAGTGGATCCATGTTGGCTTGATTAAGTAAAACCGTGAATACATTTGCCTTAAAGACTTGGTTCATAGTCAAAAACCCGGCATCCTGGATTTATGCAAATGAGTGGTATAGCAGAGCCATACTATGGTAGGAAAAACCATGTGGCTCTTTGTCTTGTCTCTACTAGTATAGCAGAGGCAAGACACAGAGCCACACTGTTTTTCTACCATAGTATGTTTGTTCTAGAGGACAAGTTAGACCTGACTGGTCTTGTAAGAAAAGCTGTGGAATAAATTTTATTTTTGTTTTTATCTTTTCACATCGGAGTCCCGTGGAAGTTTTTCTTTTTCCTCTTCGAATGAACGTACACGAGTGAAGCACAGGAAAACTGGTCTCACAGCTATACAGTTTGATCAGTGGTTGTTGATCAATGGTCATGACAATTTACATATTAATGACCTCCCAGCCCATTGTTCCTTGAGTGGGCTGGTTTCAGTCATTATGCAAATGTCCTGCTTATAACCTGCAGTCAGCTGAGACTGAAGAAGTCACTTGAAACGTTTCTCCCATTGAAAACGTCCAGATGAACAGATTCAACCTTTGGAGATTTACTTACCTGGATGATTGAGCACGCATTGAGACATGGGGAGAAGATGAAAACTAATGGTGGAATTGAATTCAGGACCTTTTTGCTGAGAGGAAACCTTCCTAGAGTGTTTATATTAAGTGCTGAATAGATTAGGTGCAAGGATGATAACACCTAATGTGATTTTGTTTATTTTTTCTTTAAATAGAATTCTAAAAAGTAAGTTACCACATATTGTTTTAATTTAGTAGAACTTTAAATGTTTGTCAGTGGAGAAACAATTAGTATTGCTCACTCTGAAAAAGCTAATTATACTTAGCACTGTGTAGTGAATATGTAGCTCTGTCTTAACCATCTTTAGTAAGCTTTATTTAAAATGTAACTTTTTTCTTTTGAAGCAACAAATTTGCATATTATTTTTTTTGCAGAGAACTAATTAAATTTTACTGTGTACTGTAAAAGATTATTGACAAGTGCAACACATTTAGGAGAGTGGCCAATATTCCCAGGAATGGACTATCCAGCTAATTCACCCCAAACTCAAACACTCCTCAGGGAAACCAATAAAAGTCAAGAGCTACATCTCAGACTCCACAGGCCTCAGTTAACACATTAAATATCTTATTATTTTAGCCAGATGATGCTAAACCACACTGTCCTCATATTCCAGCTGCTTTAAATTATTATTATTCTATTCCCAGAGCATCTCCCACTGAAACATCTAGAGATTACGTCCTGCTGGTGTTGACTCTCTGTGGTATACTATAGTGTGTTATTGTAGATCTTTACCTTACAATATAAAGTACATTGCACGACTGCTGTAGTGATTTGGCGCCATATTAATAAAATCGAATTGAATTTGATTTAATTTATGAGCAGCTGAGATTCCACAACAAAAAACAAAATGGAAATATTTAGGGTTTGTTGTCCTTAGCTCAGGTGAATCTGACAGACTTCATACCTATTTTTATTCTGTAGAAAAACAGAACCAGAACCAGAAGGCCCAGTGGAAGAAGACCTGCTATGAGTGGTGTGAGAATAGAGTTGTGAGGCTGAAGAAGAGGTGAGGAAGCATTAGTGAAATAAGAGTTCACAGGAGGAGTTCTCTGTGTAGGAGGAAGAGGATCTGCAGGAGACATGATGAAGGTGATTAGGTAAGTTTCTTATCAGGTCAACAGGCGAGTTTATGTCTGTAAACAGGAAGTGATGTCACTGCTCTGACCTCTGACCCTCAGAAAGCTCTGAGGAGACGGTCCAGATTTATCAGTAGCACACGAGTAGAAACCTTTATCAGACTGCTGGATGTTTGTGATGACGAGCTCTGATTTAGATTCAAGTTCAACATGACGTCCATTAAAGGAGAAATAAGCAGCAGCTGTGTCACCGCTCCTCTCTCTGCAACGCAGGGTGACATTACTTCCTGTCCTCACAGGAAGTGCAGGAATCTCCAAGATCACACCTTTATCTGACCAACAGAGACACAAACAGATCAGAGTCATGACACAAATCCTTGGAAAAACAGGAATGTTAATTCCAACATCTGGAAACATCTACACAGAGACAGGGAAACAGCTGGAACATCTCCCTGTCTGTACCTGAAACAATGATGGACACTTCATC
>NW_024583289.1:7618-16088 GCF_018398535.1 Haplochromis burtoni | reverse complement strand
TTTTTCATATTTATTTCCTATCTTATTCATAGCCTTTCCTTTTTTTTGTTTTCTTTAGGTCACGAGCAGTTGTCCAAGCATTTCACTACATATCGTACTGTGTATGACTGTGTACGTGACAAATAAAATTTGAATTTGAATTTGAATTTCTCTCTTCCTGTTACCCCCACAAAACCCCATCTCCATAGAGACTATGTCAGCTCCCATACAGACAAAAAACAAACTAAAAACCAGCAATAGACAACTTAAACATAAAAAGTCACAAAGAAAGAACAATACAGTATCCACACCTGAAGCAAAGAGTAAAACAGTGAAATGTGGATTATTAAATATTAGGTCTCTCTCCTCCAAGTCTCTGTTAGTACACGACTTGATAATTGATCAACAAATCGATTTACTCTGCCTTACAGTAACCTGGTTGCAGCAGGATGATAATGTTAGTTTAAATGAATCAACACCCCCGAGTCATTCTAACTACCAGAAATCTTGAAGGACAGGCAGAGGTGGCGGTGTGGCAGCAATTTTTCACACCAGACTATTAATCAACCAAAGACCAAGACAGTCTTTTCATTCATTTGAAAGCCTGAAGCTTAACCTTCTCCACCCCAGCTGTAAAACTCAAAAAACAGTGTTTTTTGTTATCATCTATTGTCCACAAAGTTTCTGTCTGATTTCTTAGACTTTTTTGTTTCTGATTTAGTGCTCAGCTCAGAGAAAATAATTATTGTGGGTGATTTTAATATTCATGTAGATGCTAAAAATGACAGCCTAAACATGGCATGTAATCTGTTATTATACTCAATTGGCTTCTCTCAAAATGTAAAAAAACCCACCCACCACTTTAATCACACTCAACATCTTGTTTTAACATATGGCATAGAAACTGAACGTGTAACAGTGTTTCCTGAAAACCCTCTCCTGTCTGATCATTCCCTGATAACATTTAGTAGATGTCTTTCTGAAAGTTTAATTCAATTCAATTCAATTTTATTTATCTAGCGCCAAATCACAACAACAGTCACGTCAAGGCGCTTTATATTGCAAGGTAGACCCTACAATAATACATAGAGAGAAAAACTCAACAATCAAATGACCCCCTATGAGCAAGTACTTGCGACAGTGGGAAGGAAAATCTCCATTTTAACAGGAAGAAACCTCCAGCAGAAGCAATCTCAGGGAGGGGTATCATCATCGATATCATAAATTTGGATATCTGCCGATACCAATATGAATCCGATATAGCATATTTTTTAATCAATAAAACTGTTTTTTATAAATATCTTGCTGCATTTTGTATAAGTTTACACTCAAGTTTTTTTTTAAAAAAAAGAGACTGAAGCTATTCTGTTATACCTGTATGCAAAAAATGCACTCCACCCAAAACATTGTATAGTTCAGCAACACTGATCAATCTAATAAATTTAAACCTACACCATCCTCCCTATTCTGGTATTTTAAAGAGTACTTAGTGGAAGTATTAAGCAACCTACCTAATAGGGATGGGTATTGATAAGATTTTCACGATTCCGATTCCATTTTCGATTCTGTTTAACGATTCGATTCTTTATCGATTCTCTTATCGATTCTTTTTTAAAAAGGAGAACACTAAGGTCGATTAGCTTAGAACTTTGTTTTATATCTTCTCTTTGAACAAGATAGAAATTTACAAGTAACATGGCCTTACAAACCCAACAGTGAGATCTTAAGAGATCCAGCCTACGGCTCTTCAATGGGGTGTCACAGGGTCCCCAGGAAAAAAAATTGTAAATGTAAAATAATAAAATAAATATTCTTCTGTAGCAATAACAAAGTATAACATAAATTATTCTGTAGCAATTACACAAGAATATCCAGTAATGTCCCTGCCTACAATTAAACACATTCACTTACCGAAAATCGGGGCATCTGCTGTGGCAGCCTTTTACCACAAACTTAGTCACTGCTCGGTGACATTCGTCTATCCTGGCCTGAAAGGAGACGCTACCGGTAGACTGCAGCGAGAACTGCCAGCATCTGAGCCAGACTCTGTCTGTCTCATCATGGTCACCTAAATGCACAGTAATGGCAGGTTTTGTAATAAGGCAGATCGCGCTAACATAATATGCACTGTTAGTTGATTATTTACCTGCCGCATTAACGGGAGAGGACGTGCAAACGTTACCGCTGCTGCTGGGTTGAGATTCACGAGTCCGGAGCGGAATTAAAAACACGACATTCATTTAGGGTCATCGTGTGTTTGTGAGCAAATGCTTTTGCATATTCGCAGTGTTTCCTCCCTTAAATGAAATATCTACTTTGCAAGTACTGCAAGTTGCCCTGTTGTCATCCGTTCTCATAAAGTATAACCAAACTTTTGAGCGTTTGAGCCGCTTTCGCGCCGTGTTTCCTGCCAGGTAAATGACGCTCCGCAACGTGGTGACGTCATTCGGGGCGACTGGAATCGATAAGGGAATCGTTTGCAAAAATGGCAAACAATTCCAAGGAATTGAAACAGTGGGAACCGGTTCTCAACAAGAACCGGTTTTCGATACCCATCCCTACTAACTAATAGGGTTGCCAACTCCCAGCAAAAATATTAGGAACCATCCCCCTCCCTTAATTGATGTAATCAACTTTAATTTATTGCAAGTGTAAAACAAATGCACAGAAATCAATTATTTTTCTACAATAATTAAATGGATTCAACATCTTTCTTCAACAGAATTGCAGACTGCACAGATGGTACTTTCCCAAAGGAAAGAGTACTATAGCTTACTAGGGTGTACATATTAGACTTATTGGTTACTATATACAATAATGGATTTCTATACATTTAATCAGATGACCACTTACTTTTGTTGTAAGATTCAGATAATTATTTATTCAAAGTTTGTAAATGACATAACAAAGAAAAATATGTCTTTGTGTCCCCCTTTCCCTGTTAGTGCCCAACCTGGCCCCTGACAAAACTTTGCTAGACCCGCCCCTGCACAGTTAACAGCCGTCAGCTACTTAGAAAAGGATCCTGGTGTTATTTGTCTCTTAAAAACAGTTCATAACTTCCCTTCAAATCATTCTTGTCACCTAAAAGGTAAACGTGTTTCTCCATCACCTGCTCAGCTCTGATGATTCAGTAAGGACATCTCCTGGTTTCATCTTCATGTTTCCCTCTCACCATCCAAACGGATGACCAACAGCTTTTACAGCAGTGGCTCCAGCAAACCTCAGCTGATACTAGAAAGTAATATTAACTCATTCACTGCCATTGACGTCTATAGCCGTCAATTGCAGTGAATGAGTAAATGGGTTTAACTCATTCACTGCCAATGGCTGGCAGTGAATGAGTTAAATACATTCTAACAACAGCTTATCACGCTTAAACGTGCTGCTGTTGATTATGCGCTGGTCTCCTCTCTCTAGCCCAAAGTGGGCGATAAACAAACAAGAAAGACGGGACTTGCGGCAGAAAAGCCGATCAGCTGATCATTGATCAGTTTCATGTTTGAAGTAATAACAGGAGAGGGAGGGAGAGTGAATGAGAGAAGTGGATGCAACTGCCCAGCAAAGACAGAATAACTCCAGCTTTGTGTCTATTTTTTAATTCTAGCTGAAGTACGGGACAAATCGCTTCCTTTTCACCTCAATATGGAACTCTGATGGCCAGTCCAGCTGTGGCTAAATATATCAGTTGTTAAGCTTAACGTGGAAATACTATGGAAACATTCAGGGATGAACTTATACACTTGCTTTACTTCTCTAGGATGGTTTTCCCCGAGATGAAATGCCACTGTTAGGAATCCAAATGCTCCAACAGACCGCCGACAGGTCTCACAGAACCAGCCTCAATAAAACAATGTTGGTGGTCTGGAGAGGTCTCAGGACCATCTCAGGCCACATAGGAGAGAACTCTGCCCAGGGGGGATGTGAGGTGGGCAAATGATCTGAATCAATTCTTCAGCAGATTTGATTCATCCATGAGGCAGTCTTCAACATCGGCTGCAGACTTACCCACCCCCACTGCTGCTGTTCCAACTCAGACACTTCATACCTTCTCTACTCGCCATGCTCACTACTCCCCACCCCCAACAACAGCATCCAATACACATTCAACACAAGGCTCCAGCCTGTCTCTCTTTGAACACCGGGTCCAGATGGCATCAGATCAAGGGTCGTCAGGTCCTGCACAGACCAACTGTGTGGTGTGATGGAGTACCTCTTCAACCTGAGCCTTAGGCTACGTCCACACTAGCCTGGACATCTCCAAAAGTAGCGTTTTGGGAGAAACGTTTCATCACTCATTCAAGTGACTTCTTCAGTCTCAGCTGACTGCAGGTTTCCCCAATCTTATAAACAGTACATAATGACTGAAACCAGCCCACTGAAGGAACAATGAGCTTGGAGGTCAGTTCCGTAATCTTAATTATGCAAATTCTCATGACCATTGATCAACAACCACTGACCAAAACCCACTGATCAAAGCCCACTGATCAATGGCCATGAGTACCATTCACAGAGAAAACGCTACGTCCAGATGAACAGAATCAAGTTTTGGAGATTTACTTAACTGGATGATTGAGGATGCATGAAGACTAGCCCAGATAGATTTGCATGCGCAAAAGTGAGTGAGAATTAAATAATTTGAAGAAACGCTAACTGGAGCATGTACAAACTGATATTAATTTTTTTAGGGCTGTCAGAATTGAGAGCAATCAAAACAACTGCTGTATAATGCCCTCCGCTATGGTTGTTTATTTGGTCACATGACTGCATCACATGACTAAAATGCATTTTCTACAGACATCGCTAGCAAACACTCTCCGCTTGCGAGTGAAAAAAGAAAAAACACCCCTTCCCTATTGGTGTTAGATTTTACCATGTCAGCCAATTAAAAAAATGATAAGGCAACATGTGACATTTGGTTGTTTAAGGAGAAGGGGAAGTTTTTAGGAGTGACACCCGCGACGGAAAGCGGGCGAGCAAAAGAGAGAGAGAGAGAGAGAGTTTTCATATGTGAGACATTAGTGACGTGTGGCGTGTTTGGAGGCCATAGTTAGTTTGTTGTGTAGTTATTGTCTTTTATTGTGTGTCAGTTATACTGCTGAATTTCACATTTGCTCTAAAAAAGCCGTCAAAGGCAGATTCCAGTGTAAACGCTGTTCCCGCATGGAAAACTGGACCGATGCACCTCCTGCTGTCAGACCTGCAGGGTTTAGGCCTTTGGTGTTCTCCTCTGTCTTATACTGAACACAAACTACATTTTTGGACTGGCACAAATAATTTATGTGCCTTCTTATTTGATGCAGCACACCTGATTGTTCTGTAAATAGATTTAAATGGTTATATAAAAAACGCCTGAGGCCTTGGCTGCATTTTTAGGTAAATAGTACCATATAACTTTGGTGTTTGCAAAACTTGTGCATAATTTTTAGAAATGTACAATTTCTATTTGCATTTAAAGTTATGAAAATGATTCGTTAAACATGTTTGTGGGTTTTACAGTAAAAAATATAACTTTTTTCTACTCAGATTTTGATTTTTTTTTAGATCAACTGTGCTAATATAGTGTACCAAAATGAAAAAATAACTCAAATTTCAGATATTTGAGGTTGTGCTGATAATAATGATACCAAACAATGCTAAAAAAAAACATATTTTAAAGGTGAAATATAGAGGTAAAATCAAAAGTAGTCAAAAACGGCCAATTATACCCTGGACCCCAGAGGGTTAATATATTCACCTTCAAATGGCTTCACTTTTTAAAAGAAAGAAGTGATTTGAAAACATGACTTTTTCAAGTCATTTTGATGTTTTTATGATAAATGTACAACTTTAATGTGAAAATTTCAGAGTTTGTTCTCTTGTTGGGAAGCTGCTTCCTGTTGGCTTCAGCTGTTTAGAGTTTTCATTTTCTAAACTTTTAAGTTCTGAACCTTCTTCAGCTCTGAACAAATAATGAAACACGGATTTCAAGCACGCACTTTGTCTGGTAAACTTACATTTATAATTTTTTATACAGATTGAGGAGCTGTGGTTTGTCAAAGACCAGCTGTGATTATCTGGCAGCAGTGCTGAAGTCCAACCCCTCCCATCTGAGAGAGCTGGACCTGAGCTATAACAACCTGCAGGATTCACGAGTCAAGCATCTGTGTGGTTTTCTGGAGAGTCCAGGATGTCGACTTGAAATTCTGAGGTCAGTCAGCATGTTTAAGTTGTGCTGAGATGAATATGATGTGAAAGTTGTGCCCACACTGAGGATGTTCATGGTAAAGTCTGTTTTCGTCTTCTCTGGTTTAGTCCATTGACTGTAGCAGAACAATGTTCACATACACACATCATCCAAAACACAGTCCAACATCCAAATCTCCTCCACTGCCAGCATGAATCATGGGAAAAGAGAAGGAGGAACACTGATAGTCAGGGTTAGAATGAGTTTCATACAACAGATTGTGAAGATCAAAGCTGCATTACATAACTTACATGAATGAATGAGTGGACAGAAGTGGACAGAGATCATCTGAAGCACTTCAAAGGCTTTAAGTCATGACGTTTCTATTTATTCTTTATGAACTCTGTTAGTTTCTATCAGTTTTTTGTGTAATGAAGCTAACAGCAGGCTAATAAGATGCTAATCAATAGGTTTCTATTAAAGGTTGTAATTTGTATATTAAAAAGTGCAGGGGCTTTGGCTCAGCAGGGATCAGCTTACAGTTAGAATACTGCTGTTGGATGTGATTAGCATGTCAGCGCTATCTACCAAACTGCTAACTGGGGAATTTCAGGCCATCTATGAATCATTTTTGCCAACTGTTTATTCAGCTTAGGCTCACAGGGCTGGAGCCTGTGCCCTAGCTGTCATAGGGTAACAGGCGTGGTCCACCTGCACAGGTGAGCAGTCCATCACTGGGCTAACAGAGAGAGTCATCCACACCTACAGCCAATTTAGAAGCACCAATGAACCTAAGCAGCATTTCATTGGACTGTGGGAGAACATCCAACCTCCACAGAAAGGCCCAGCTGACCAACAAGCTTCAACCTACAACCGTCTTGCTTTAAGGCACTAGTGCTAACCACTTTTCCCCATTTCAGCCCAAATCCTGTATTTTCCTGTTTCTGACTACAGGCCAGCTACACTAGCACTTTCTCATCAGACACTGCCACCTAGTGGAGGAAGTCTTAGTTCCATTTGAAGCTTAAAATTACAGTTCATTTAAAAAGAGGTGGTGGTGGAGGACCATCATCACTGAGTGCCATAGGACACTTAACCTTTATTTCCATATGATGGTAACTGACTGTTGTTCCAAGGAGGACTGGAAAATGTATGAAAATCTCCCAGTCAGTTCCTCATAGCACACTTCAATCCTTTCCCTCCTGATTTTAGCTGCTTTATCTCTCTTTGAACAAGTTCATGTGCCTCAATCTTTTCTTCTCTTTCTTCTTCTGTTTGAGAACATATTTGAGTGATTTACTAATCCAGGGCTGCTTATTGGGGAAAACAGTTTGTGTTTTCAAAGTAATCCCCATTTTTCCCACAAAGAAATGTAAGAAGAATTAGATGATCCAAGTGAGAACATGAGCCTTTAAAAAGTCCCTATGGGTCGAAGCAGTCCCTCAGTTCCAGTATTAATCCTTGTGTGGTGTTCATATTTTTGTTACTCAGCCAGAGTCTTTGGTCCAGACTGGAACAACTGTGTGCCCAGTTTGAGCTCTCTTCAGTCTGTGACCTGACAGACCCAGAGGGGCCATCACATCACATTTAGAAGCTCCCCTAATGGAGCCACAACACATGTCCAACACTTAGTCTGTCTTGTTGGACCAACTGGAAGAAATGATTCAAGGACTTAGTCACAGAACAGAGATTCAAATCTCCAAAATCCAACTGGCTGCATCAGGACATATAGTCTGAAACTCTGCACAGTTTCCTGTTTGAAGCTGCTTCCTGTTGGCTTCAGCTGTTTGGAGTTTCCATTTTCTAAACTTCTACATTCTGAACCTTCTTCAGCTCTGAACAGATGATGAAACACTGAATGATTTCAAGCTCACACTTTGTCTAATAAACTTACATCTTTCATTCTTTATACAGATTGGACTGTGGTTTGTCAGAGATCAGCTGTGATTATCTGGCAGCAGCACTGAAGTCCAACCCCTCCCATCTGAGAGAGCTGGACCTGAGAGACAACAACCTGAGGATCCAGATGTGAAGCAGCTGTCTGATCTTCAGCAGAGTCCAGACTACAGACTGGAGACTCTGGTGTAAGTAGAGTGATGGAGTGAGTGGGTGGTGCTGTCAGCAGTATTGTACTAAACACAGTCAGTATGAAACAAAGATCCAGTGTTTCCTGTAAAGCTGCAGCTTCTCAGTGAAGCTGTGAGAGGAGAACGGTGACAGGCTTCAGGATTGGACACAAACACTTCCTGTTTCTCACCTTTATGGTCACCATAGTAACGGCTGACACGCTCTGATCAAACACTGTCAACAGCCAATCAGCTCTCT
>NW_024583289.1:6076-7287 GCF_018398535.1 Haplochromis burtoni | reverse complement strand
TTGGATACCTCAAGAAAGAGGGTAAAATGTGCAGGAATATAAGAGCAGACGGTGTCGATAGTTGAATTTTCAATAATGTGGCAACTTTGTGCGGGAGGGGAAGAAAACACTATCAGCAGCACCAGAAAGGAGGAAGACAGAGTATGGGAACACAGGACCTACACTTTCAACACTTTTGTTAGACCTGGGTCCAGTGGACCTGAACACCTTGTATGTAATGAAAATGCGTGGAGGGAGGTACAGTATGAGGTCATTGAAAATTAGTTTGGATTTATGTTCTTCACAGAAAATAAGCCAAAGCCAATGAATTTCAGGTTGAAAAAATAATTAATTGTTTAATTTTTCTTTTGAAAAAAACTGAAAACGGGTCTCACAGACCCAAACACCATACAAGGGTAAAGTCTTTGGTCCAGACTGGAACAACTGTGTGCTCAGTTTGAGCTCTCTTCAGTACTGTGATCTGACAGACCCAGATTGGCCATCACATCACATTTAGAAGCTCCCCCAATGGAGCCACGACACATGTCCGTGTACTACTTAGTCTGTCTTAGTCACAGAACAGAAATGCAAATCTCCAAACTCGAACTAGCTGCATCGGGGCATATAGTCTGAAAACTCTGCACAGTTTCCATTTTTGATGCTGCTTTCTGTTGGCTTTAGCTGTTTGGAGTTTTAATTTTCTAAACTTCTACATTCTGAATATTCTTCAGCTCTGAAGACATTATTAAAAACTGATTTCAAGCTCACACTTTCTCTAATAAACTTATGTCTTCATTCTTTACACAGATTGCTGAGCTGTGGTTTGTCAAAGATCAGCTGTGATTATCTGGCAGCAGCGCTGAAGTCCAACCCCTCCCATCTGAAAGGGCTGGACCTGAGTAACAACAAGTTTCACGGTCCAGATGTGAAGCAGCTGTCTGATCTTAAAGAGAGTCCAGACTACTTAATGGAGTATCTGTGGTTAGTAGAGTGTTGGAGTGTGTGTAGTGCTGTCAGCAGTATTTTACTAAACACAGTCAGTATGGAACAAAGATCCAGTGTTTCCTGTAAAGCTGCAGCTTCTCAGTAAAGCTGTGAGATGAGAATGGTGACAGGCTTCAGAATTGGACACAAACACTTCCTGTGCCTGTTTGTCACCTTTATGGTCACCATAGAGAAAGTGCAGATGACTGTCAGTGCTGCAGAGTGAACTGCTCTGAGAACAGCTCCAC
>NW_024583289.1:3172-5413 GCF_018398535.1 Haplochromis burtoni | reverse complement strand
TGTCAGACACAATGTAGAGTCCAGCATCATCCCTGTGTGTCCCTCTGGATCTGACAGAGGATCATCAGTGTATCTGGACTGCTCTGCTGCTGCTCTGTCCTTCTACAGTCTCTGCACAGTCTCTGTCTGACACTGGCTTCAGACCCTCCTGGATCAAACTCACCTGGACAAGCTTTTAAACATCTTTGAATATATTTGAATACAGAATATATTTGATGTACTTAGATATTGCAGTTCTTCACTTGTTAATATAGTCTCACCTTACCTATGTGGTGAAATATCTTTCTAGAAACACTAAATGTTTTCACTCTTCTGTTGGTTTTTGATATATTTACAGAACATTAATATTGATCCCACATGTCTTACCTGTTTCATTTCGTTCTCTGTTGCTATGGGGCAACAATCCTCAGCCTCTACCCCTATCTACTGTGGTGTGCCTCAAGGGTCTGTGCTCGGTCCTGCTCTTGTACATACTGCCGTTGGGATTAATTTTTAAAACATATAACATCTCCTTTCACTGTTATGCCGATGATATCCAGATTTTGTTTTTTAAAAAAATCTGATGTCTCTTCTTCTTTACAACCTGTGTTCAACTGTCTCCATGAAGTTAAAATTTTATTATCACAAAATTTTCCACTCTGGTAAAAAACAGCTTTTACCAGTGGCGTAGGATTTCCAAAGGAAAGACGTTCCTTCCTTGAAACGACCTTGAAAAGCTTATCCACACATTTATCATATCCAGACTGCTGGACTACTGTAACTCCCTCTACTTGTGCCTCCAACACTCTTCCCTTTACCGGCTTCAGTTAGTTCAAAATGCAGCAGCGTGTCTTTTAACAGGTACTAGAATCCATGATCACATAACTTCAATTTTAGCCAACTTACATCGGCTCACTGTTAAATATCGTATAAATTTCAAAATTCTTTTATTCACTTTTAAAACTCTAAATAATTTAGCGCCCAGCTATCTTTCCGAACTCCTCCATCTGTACAATCCCAATAGAGCACTACGATCATCAAATCAGATGCTCGTAACACAACCTAGGTCTCGACTGAAGTCCAGAGGTGACCGGGTCTTTGCAACCATAGCAGTTCGGCTCTGGAATGACCTCCCTGCTCATATTCGTACCTCCGAGTATAACCAGTCTTTTAAATCACGTCTTAAAACCTATTTTTTAACTTTGGCTTTGATTCTTTGTAGCTGGCTATTATCTGGCTTGTTGTGTTGTCACCTACTGTATCCTGTCCTGTTTTTCTTCTTATTGTTTTGTTTTATTGTCTCAAATTTTGATTTGATTTGAATATATAGAGAGTCAATCAGGTCAAAATGATTCAGTACATGAAAAAAGTGAAAATCTGCTAAGAGGTGGACTTTTTCGCACTTTTATACATAATAACAGGACACATGCGATCTGACTGCTGCTGTGGTTGCTGTGCTGCACGTCTTCAATCCTTTAGATAACAGAGGCATCTAGTCGTTTAGAGAGAGAACTGCAGCAGGCAGAGCTGTCTTTTAACATGGAAAACTTTTTTTTTATTATTATCTTTTAGGCACAGATACAAATATGGCAAAGATGTAACACTAAATTAAATACCGCAAATGCAGAGCTGAAAAAAGGAACCCAAGGGGAGATATATTTGATCTCAGATATCCAAATCAGATGCTTTAGAGTCTCAGGTAGTTTCTGTGTTTTGTTTCTTACAAAACAAAACTTCCAAGTACAATAGTACTGGAAGCTGTTAACATCAAAGTCTGTGATAAGAAGAACATTTAAGCCACCATCTTTACTGAAGAGCTGACTTGGAATCCAAGACTAAAATGAGTCCCTGTATTTGAACAAGTTTATTTTTAAGGTGGTCAAAGTCAACAGCTTTGAGTCCATTTTTAGTATCTTGGATCAAATGTGTCTTTTTCATGTAATGAGGTTTATTTCTCCAGATAATATTAAAGTTTGATTGATTGATTGATTGATTGAATCTTTATTTTGAACATGTTGAAAAAGTACAAAAAAAAATTGAATTAAAAGAGACAAATGAACAAAGCAAAACAAAAGGAAAACGAGCAACCACAACTCCAAATAACGTTCATGTTCAAAAAGGAGCAGGAAGAAGCATAAGCTTATTTAATCCCACCCCTTTTCCACTATCTAGTATCATTAGACTACAGAAATACCTCCTTGCAATTACATTATATGTTATGTGTAATGAAAATATTAGACAAGAACACCCTATCAAATCTCT
>NW_024583289.1:0-1648 GCF_018398535.1 Haplochromis burtoni | reverse complement strand
ACTGATGGCAGTGACTCAGGAATTTGTTCTGCCAGTTTTGGTCCAATATTTACAAAATAATGATTAAAGCTGTTGACCTTATCAGCAGTGTTTTCCATAATATTGCCATTATCGATAAAGTATTGTGGATAACTTTGTTGTCCAGAATTATTTTTAATGATACCGTTTAAAAATCCCATATTCCCTTCATATTATGTTTATTGTTGTTCAATATTTTACTATAATACTCCTTTCTCCATACACGTATAATATTAGTCAACTTATTTTTGTATTTTTTATAAATAAAAAATACAAAATAAAGTAAAGTTTATTTGATTAATTTATTTGGAATGGCATTCCAAATAAATTGATTAATTTATTTGGAATGCCATTAGTGTGCGTTGGATTGATACATCTTGGTAAACTTTCCATTTTTGTTCCATAAATTCTCCTGAAAATATATAAATGTCTTTGAAGCTGAGTTCTGGTTGGCCTTGCATTCTTTTACTTTCTTCTCCACGTTCAACGATTGATTTAGTTTTTGGTACTTTATGAGATACATTCCCTTATTTCTGCTTTAACAGGAATGTTACAGAAATCTTTTTCTAGTTTATCATTTATTGCAAAGAGTTCACAGTTATTAAGATATAATGGTAATCCAGATGTCTAGAAGAGGTTTTTTTTTTTTTTACATTTTTAATAGTTATTGGAACTTTTAGAAATAATGTTTCATCTGATAACTGACTTGTGATAAGGTCAGTTACCCATTACATTTAGTTTCTTAATATCATCACATGTGTTAAGGTAAATAGGCAGCATCTACGTGGCCAGTATAAATAAATGTTGAGAGAATCATGCCTGGATGCTTATGTGCTGAAAACAAAGAACAAAGCTGTAATCACGCAGCTGTCCTCTGATAAATCCTGAGCTCCACCCGAGTCTCAGTCCTCACATAGTCCTATCAGCAGGAACACATTGATCCTCCTTCAGGCTCCTCTCATTAATGTGAACTGATTTCACAGAGAGGCAAAGTCAGGGCTGCTCTTACAGTGTTTGTTACACTGTAGAAAATAATAGGCCAACTCATCTCACGTGCAACAGAATTATTTGTGCACAAACAGCAAAAAGAGAAACAGCAGGTTAACAGATTAACAGCGGCTACTCGGTAGTGATGTGTCGGTCACGAACCAAACGGCTCTTAGAGCCGGATCTTTAAAACGAACGATGCGAGCCGGCTCCTTATTGGGAGCCGTGGGTTTTTTTTCCTCTTTCTCTTGCCCTCTCTCACTCTCTCTCTCTCGCACTTTTTTTCGCTTCACTCCGCATGTGAGCCCTGTGCTTGCGCTGAGCAGAGGTGGAGGAGCGGTAGTAGCACAGGAACAGAGCAGGAGGAAAAGAGAGAGAAAGACAGCCAGGAACAACAACGTCACATTAGAAAGGTATAGTAATTATCCACAATTATTTTCATTTGCAGATGATAAAGGATTCAGAAAGTTTATTCATGCAGTGAATCCTATCCTGTCATATAGGCCTGAGATGTTTTCTTGCTTGGAATTGCATACATAAGATTCACTTATGCATGCTATTCCGGTGGTGAGGTCACTGAGGCAGTTAAACAACTCCTTGGTGGCAGAGCCCCTGGTGTTGATGAGGTCCGCCCCGAGTTCCT
>NW_024583288.1:104737-118261 GCF_018398535.1 Haplochromis burtoni | reverse complement strand
GCGCATGTGTTTGAGTGTTTACCTGTGTGTGTGTGTGTGTGTGTGTGTGTGTTTAGGTCCAGGTGAAGCACCCAGTACTTCAGGAAGTGTCCTGGCTCTGCTGGAAAGTCTACAGAACACTCCTCACCTGGAAGTCCATAAAGACATGATCACCTGGATTCTCAAGGTAACCACTGATGTCACTGTGATGTCATTGTGAATTAACACCAGAGTGAAGGTGTGAAGCTGAATCAGTATGACCTGTGTGTGTGTGTGTGTGTGTGTGTGTGTGTGTGTGTGTGTGTAGATGGTGTCAAACATCAAAATGATGAGAGAGCGAACATCGTCAGCCTCCTCTTATACCGTCAGCCTGGAAAGAGGCTCTGAGGAGGTGAGACTCAGCACCGCTTCCTCTTCCCTGGTTATCTACTGACTGATTGGCTCATTAACGTATGTGTTGATTAAGTGATGAATTGATTGGTTCCGTGCTGCAGACGATGAGGGACAAAGATAAGGCAGAGAGGAAGAGGAAAGCGGAGATGGCGAGGCTCCGCAGGGAAAAGATCATGGCTCAGATGTCAGAGATGCAGAAACACTTCATCAACGAGAACAAAGAGCTGTTCCAGCAGAGCATGGAAGAGCTGGAGGCGTCCACGTCAGCTGCCGACCACAGGTACAACTGCATATTTACACCAGTACATTCCTAATACACCTGTATACCCACTTTCATTCACATTTACTAGATGCCTTACTATCAGCTGAGCACAGGTATGACTGTACAAAGCCGTATTTATCTGTTGGAATATGAAATGCACTTAACATTAAGTGCAGGCAAGGACTGGTACACCTGTGGACTCACCTGCTGCAGAGCACACGTGTGATTGAAGAGCTTATTCAGAGAATATTAAAAGATCCTCTCCCTCCTGCTTTACAGTCCTCCCAGTGCAGAGCTCACCTGTGTGTCCCAGGTGGCTGTTGGTCCCAGGAGGGTGGGAGGGACTGAGCGCCGACAGCTGGTCACCTGTATCCTGTGTCAGGAAGAGCAAGAGGTCAGAGGTCACAGCAGAGCAATGGTGCTTGCAGCATTTGTCCAAAGGTCCACTGTTCTGTCCAAAAACCGCCACTGCAACCTGCCCAACCCAGGTGGGCAGAGCTCCAGTTTGACATCATCAGGCGAGTGACCAGTCGAAGTTCAGGTGTTAACCTGTGATCGTGTGTTTCAGAGCACCGTGACCCCCTGTTCATGCACCCCGACCTCTGTCTGGGGATTCACACCGCCAGCTGTGGACACATCATGCACGCCACCTGCTGGCAGAGGTGACTCCCCTCACTTGCACACCTTCCAGTCGGCTCTCAGGATGTTACACCTGTCCTCACTCTGTTCAGGTACTTTGAGGCGGTACAGCTGAAGGAGCAGCGGCGTCAGCAGCGTCTGAGAGGCCACACGAGCTACGACGTGGAGAACGGCGAGTTCCTCTGTCCACTCTGCGAGTGTCTGAGCAACACCGTGATCCCCATGCTACCGCACACAGCCTCACCTGACCACAGGTACGCTCACCTGACTGCAGTGAGACACTCACACAATAAGCACACCTGTGCTGACCACAGGTACACAGGTTCCTGGCTTTTACCTGATGTTGCGTGAATGGTTTTCTCTCTCTCTCTGTTTTTTTTTTTTTTTTCTTCTTCAGTGTTGAAAATCCTAGTTTCGAGGTGTGGCTTAAGACAACCAATCAGCTGATAGCAGCTCTGCACTCTGCACACAGGACGCAGTCTGAAGGTGAGTTACCTGTAAGAAAACGGAGTCAAACTGAGCCGTGTGTGTTAATGTTAATTAATGCGTGTGTGTTACAGGTGCAGCAGAAGAGGCGGAGCCTGTCGTTCCTCAAGGGTTCAGAGTAGACTTCACGCCACAGTGAGTCATGTGCTGTTTGTACTGATCCTGATCAATAACCTAATGGGATATTACGTGGTGATGATGTCATTGTGATGTCACAGGAACCCATTCTCAAGCAGCATCAGTGAGATGATTACTACCTTCAGCCTGTCCACCTATAAGGTGGGACTGAAGGTGAACCCCAACGAGCAGGACCCCCGAGTCCCGGTGCTGAGCTGGTCCTCCTGCGCCTACACCATCCAAAGCATAGGTATACACGCCCGAGACAGATGCACGCACAACCACCTGAGACAGGTGTACACCTGACACAGGTGTGCTCCCACCTGAGAGGTCACAGGTTGTCCTGTTATTTTGTTTTTCTGCAGAGCGCCTGCTAATGGATGAGGAGAAGCCACTTTTTGGAAGTTTACCTTGCCGACAGGTAACACTGTTTATGACAAAGAAGAGCTGTGAATGGTCAGGCAGAGGGGGTGGGGTTTAAGAAGAGTTCACCGAATATATTATAGATCAGTGTATTGATTACTGAGCTCTGTGCGTCGATTGGTCTCCGGCGGATGCTGCGGTTTCCTTGGTAACCTGATAATGTGTGTGTTGCAGGACGACTGTTTGAGTTGTCTCACCAGGTTCAGTTCAGCGTGTTGGACTGCAGCTCCTCTGAAAACTGTTCACACCCACTTCATCAGACTGTTGTCAGGTACAAACACACACAGTCTCATTTACACTCAATGCCTCAATTTACAAAAGAGACCTGTTACTGACAAACACACTAAAATTTCAACAATAAAAGAAACAAAATGTAAAAGAGTCCCCAGAGACGATTTCACAGACGCATTTGTACGTCTTTTGAAGTCTGCAAGTGAAGAGAGCTTCAGATCGTTGTGCAATGAGGACAGAGCAGAAAAGGAGAAAGCCTTCTTCCCAAGCTCTGTACGAACTGATGGAACAACGAACGTAATGATGTCCTGAGTCTGCAGTCTGTGACTGTTTGTGCAACATATACTCTGATATATAAGAGGACAATAAACCAGAATAGATTTTATAGAGAAAGTGATACCTGCGTGGGGCCAATGAGGACCAGTCAACCTGAGAACAGTGGTGTGTTAAAGGTTTGCAGCCAGTTATAAATCTGAATGCCTGGCCATAGACAGCAAATCTAACAGGTGAAGAGAGCAAGCATAGGTATCCAGTAATGTCTGACATAAAATGCCATGATCAGCAGTGTCAAAGATTTCTGCTAGATCAATAAAAAGAGCTGCACTGTAGTTCTTTGTGTCCAAGGCTTCATAGACATCATTGAGAACAGTTAGAGTACTGCGCAGTTTCCTGATGAAAGGAGGTAAAATACTATTTTCATCCAGATAACTTTGAAGTTGATTATTTACCAGTTTGGAACGACCACCACCACCCTCTCCAATCCAGACTCAACGACCTCCACCACACCTCTCACCCCCCTTTCCTCCTCCCTGAAACTCAGAATACACACTCAGGATGTGAGCCGACTATTCCAGAAACAGAAGCCCAGGAAAGCCCCCGGACCAGACGGCGTCTCACCGGTTGATCTGATATCCTCGTTTATATTTATAGATTGAAGTAGAATATGTGTCACTAATTATTATTTTTGCCTGAAATGAAATAAGCTGTTGAATCTTCCTCATTTTACACGATCGTCTATATTTGGGTTCGAGCAAAGGTTTGTTCGTCATGAGTCAATTTCTAATAGGTTGTAATGGATCATGCCATCAAAATTGTAATAATACTAAATTTTTTGTTGTCCTGCACAGTGATCAATGAAGGCTTTGGTCAGCAATGGCTGTTGTGTCATGGAAGGAGATTTTACTTTTGAGTGGACTGGTGGTGGGGTGTTACTGGAACAGCTTGTCATGCGGGTTTGTGTTTGATGATGTCTCAGCAATCCTTGACAACAAGGATCTGCGCCCATCAACCCCAATCCACAACCTTTTTCTCAATGATTTCTGGGGAACACCCATGGCTGAGGTAAGCTTTAAGAAGACTCAAACTCAATACGGGATTATGTAATTTCTCTTTAGAATTTTATATTATGGATCAAATTTGTCTCATTGTCATTTGTCGTTACTCAAAGTAATTTAGAAAGAAATAAACCTTCAACATGTGTCCCACTACAGGAACGGAGTCATAAATCTTACAGACCCCTGACAGTACTCACCTTTCGACTGAACTACCTCTTCAGTGAACTCAGCGCAGCTTCCTACCACCTGCTCAATGTCATTTTACATGCTGTTGTATGTGTGCTTTTCCTGCGAGTGTGCCGATTGTTCCTGGACAAGACTTCCAGCTTAGTGGCAGCATTACTGTTTGCTGTGCATCCCATTCACACTGAAGCTGTAAGTGTACAATTGCTTTGTGAGCAAATGTTAAAAAATGTGTTTTATTAAATTTAATTTGGCCTAATTGAGAATTATGTTCACGTACAAGTCCATGGAAAAAGTGTAAATTAGTGAGAGAAGTAACTGGAAATACTCCTAATTTATCTTTCACTTTCTCAATTAAAGTAATCTCATCAAGTTATGCTCCACCGGATGGGACAGATCCACTGGGAATTATAGGCAAATGATTGGCATTGGTTAGGTGGTCCTTGAGTCCCATCTGCAATCCAACTCTTGACTTCCTCAACATTCTCATGTGCTATTTTAACCATTTTCATGAGCATTTGTTAGGCAAAGTTTTAGGAAAAATGAGATAGAATACAAGGTCACTTTTTAACTTTTTTTTTTAACTTTAGGAACATCTGTCTGGGTTTGTATAACTAAGCATTCCACTTGGCTATCATGGACGACCTGTCATGGATGGTTCACAAATCTGTTGCAGGGATAACACAGATACACAACCGTTCTAGTTTAAATAAACACTTCTGGCCAATTTAGAATTGCCAGTTAAACTTACATATGCTTGTCTTTGGTACCGAGTTTCAAACCTTTGGACAGTGGGATCCAGCCAGGGTCTCTGGAGAGAACTCGTACAAGCATGCAATGTGCTAACACTGAACTGGAAGCTAGGTCCTTCTTGCTATGAGGTAACATAGCCAGCTAAGCTGCCCTAGCTAAGCACTGGGTTCAGAAATTATAACCACTGGATGTCCCACTTGATCTCTAGTACTGCAAACCAAATAAGCATTTTGGATATTAACCACGGATGTTCCCACTTGATCTCTAGTTAACTTTATAGCACATCAGCAAATAAGGTACAGTTTATTTAGTATATAGCATACATCTTTCCTTGATACACTCTTTACTAAAAAGAAAGGTGGCTTTGTGAAATACGTTGAGTCTTTTAATAACCTCCTTGTAAATATTTACCAACTTTAAGCATTGAGCAATTTCAACTTGATTATGGTGCTCCATGTTATGTGTAGAAGTATTTTCACTGCACTGTAAATGTGGCTGAATTAAAAGAATTCTGCATAGAAGAATGGGCCAAAATTCCTTTAGATGGAAAAAACCAGTTCTTGCAAACAGTTGCTACAATGGTGGTACAACAAATTATTCGGTTTTGGGGGGAATTATTTTTTCCCCACATAGAGACAGATAGGTTTAGATAAATTTTTCCCTTAATAAATGAGTTTGTAATTTAATAGTGGAATGTTTTATTTATTTAGGTCATCTAATACAAATATGAATTAAGTCAAAAGCATTAAAAGAAATTAGGAAGGGGTCAGAGATCATTTGAAGTTTGAAATCTACATGTGCAACAAGGTGTTAAAGAGACTTCAATATAGAAACAGTTTTTACATATAAAGACTTTGTGTCTTTACGGAGCGTTGTAGGACATTAAGAGTAATCAGAAACTTAGCTTTGCACCAACATGTCCACTGTGGCATACAATCTGAATGCATTTCAGTGATTGTTAAAATTGCGTTAGAGTGAACCAGACAATAAACAGCAATTGAATTGTCACATCTTGCCTGTTATGGCTTGCTCAAAAAGGAACTCCACCTTATTCAAGTAAACCCTTTTGTTCATGCTCATGACATTAACTTACTTGTGCTACACGTTACATTAAACCTCTGTTTTTACTGTTGTCGTTTAAGGCTGCATTAACATTCTTTAAATGCTTTAAAATTATTGCTTCCATTTTTTTTCCTTCTTGAAATATAAAGATAGTTATTATAGCTTATCATGGATGTTGTCTGTAACACAAAGCTTATTGAACTTAATAGGAAATCAAAACCCTTTAGCTTATTGTTTATTTGAACTTTATCTCATTCTACTGTCTGAAAAGCTTCTTCCCCAATTAGGACTTGTATTTCATCCTTTTGAACATAGCTGAACTGATGACCAGACAGGCCTTGACCAGAGTAAAAAAACAAAGGAAACATTCTGCTTCTTGGGTGTGGAGTGCTACTGTTACACAGCATGCATCACTGTTCCTATCTTCCTCATCTTGTTCTCTAATCTATGCACAGTCTTTCAGACTTCTTGAATGGAAACAATTTGCCTCACAAATGAGCCTTTAGTGTTAGTCCAGCAAATGCCCTTCATGTTATCACCGTCTGGAATCTCTCACTGAACGGATCATTTGTTTTTTGAATTATGCTTCAAGCACTGAAGGTCCCTACATTATAAGCTTATACAAAGAGTGCCTGTGTGTCCCATGTCTTTTTCAGTAGTTTTTTTTTTTTTTTTTTTTTTTTTTTTTTTTGGGGGGGGGCGGGGTGGATCGATTATACTTTTTTATTAATAATTTTGGTTTTTTTTTTTTTTATATCTTCAAACATCTTTAGATACAAATGACACTAAATAATTTGTATCTAATTTGTAACTCCATCCATCCAGATGGATGGAGTTGCCAACTCTGTATAGATGGAAAGTTAAATTTGTAGTTTGAATATTTTCAGGAAATTGAGCCAACTGTAATCAGTCTTTCTAAGATTCTGTTGAAGTAACATTGCACTGATCAGACATTTTAGGGGGCTCTTGAATGCTGCCAGCATTTTTTCCTTCTCCCACTAGTTGACAACTAGGTCAGTCAGAGCACAGTGCCTGTGCTTGTTTTGAATCTTCATGGCAAGCCCTATTTATTGGAAGCTGCAGCCCTCTCATGATGCCAGTTGAATTCTTAAAGTGTAAACAATCCCCTCTTCTTTTAGTGAGTGCTTTGTAGAACTATTTGTGGGACCTTTATGTTCTTAGAGTATGTCTCTTTCTAAGAACTTGATAATGATATTTCTTCCGCATGAGGGCAGTCATCATGTACTTAAATGACAGACGTTGCTGTCAGAGAGACTATGTTACATATAATTGCTTCCCCATCAGTTGATTTGGGTTGAACAGAACTTTTTATTTTTATTTTTAGAGCCTTAGACCATGAGCTCTGGTTCGTGTCAGTCGAAGACACATGTGTAATGTTCTCAGAGTTATTAGATATGTTGTCTGAGACATGGAGGTCATGTGGTGGTGGCTTCAGAGTCGAGGCAAAGTAGCATGGGTATAGAATAGCATCTCCTAATAGGAAAAGTAAACTTTTCTGTATTATTTTACAAACTTATTTCAGAAATTTTTATCTACATTTCAACTTGAATTACCAAACATTGAACATTTAAGTATATTTTAAGAAATCATCTTTCCAAATCTTTATGGTTGGGTCGCTTGTGTTGATCGACTGTTATCATCAGGTCACTGGTGTGGTTGGCAGAGCTGAACTTCTTTCATCAATCTTTCTTCTGGCTGCTTTCCTGGCGTATACAAAGTCAACTGGACCAGACCATTCCATTGGTAAGTATAATGTTCTTCCCTGGCCTTTATTTATTTCTGTCTCATGTGCAAAATCTACTGGGTCGTTAAGTATGAACTTATTTTCAACATGCTGTTGTCTGTTAACATTATTTCATTATTTTAATTGCCAAAATAAGCAAATAGTTTTTGTCTGTTTTAAGTTTTTATTAGTTGGATGTCACTTTTTAATTGCACAATTAATCTTTAGTATTGAGTATCATGAGGAAGAGGCATACTGCAATCGGTATTGGATGAGTGCAGTAGGTAAGATGGTTGTGTGCTCACCAAAGACTGATCTCTGGATAAGATCAAACCCACTGGCTATTCTCTCGGCACACTCATTTTGCTATAGGCTATTTTATGTGTGTGGCAACAGATCGGATAAGATCAAACACCTGGCTATTCGGGTGTTAGCTTCCAGTTTTTTCCACCAATGTTTTGATATAAATAAACACTTCCCTTTGAGGGTAATTAATATGGAATGTTCAGTGTTACTTATTACTTATAGTCATGGTAATAAATCTGTCAAGTCTAAGGTTTTATGTATCCAGACCTGATTGTTAACAGGTCTTAAAATTAGGTAAATAAAACTTTAGCTATACTACAACTTGTGATATATTTCATTATCTATGTATCCAAAATTAAGCCAAAATATGGAAGTGGTGTGTGAAAGTGCACTCTCGCTGCTTATATTCGAACTAAGGGAGTAATAATTAAATGCAGTTGATTAAATGATCATCAGCAGGTTTTTACCACCTGTGTAAAAGCAGTACCTTTGGTAGTCTGCTGATCTTGAGCACTCGGGCATGTATTAGAGTAGAATACATGCCTGTCATTGCCAAGTAGAAAATGTATCTGCAATGATCTTTAAGCAAGCAATTGTTGTTGTAATCTATCTGGCAAATATTTTTTTATTCCCAAGCAATTTGAAGTCTACAGTTCTATAGTAAGAAAGATGATTCATGTACATGCAATCTTCCCAGGAGTCGATGTCTCAGGAAATTTACCCCAAGATCATCATCAAAAAACTGTAGCGCTCCAGCTCATGTCAGTTAGATGTTCAAGTCCATGTCAATACAATTAGAAAAAGATGAAGCAAGTATGGCTCGTTTGGAATGGTTTCTAGAAGAAAGCCCAGGCAGCACAGCATAGGTTTGCAAAGTGGCATCAAACCGCAAGATTTCTGGAACAATGTCCTTTAGACGGAAAAATCCGGCTATAAGAAATGTTGTGCTCTTCAGAATGAATTTGTTATGATGCACATAGCTGTCTTTGTAATATCTAAAGACCTGACAGCAATCAGTGAACTGGATCTATCCTGACCATTATTTGCTGGTTGCGCTGTCATTTGCACGGAGGTATTGAAGGCGGGTGATGAAGGTTTCTAGTTGTTGAGATTGTTTGAGAGTCGAATTTGTTTTGCCAAGCAGGCCGACAGAGCCTTGGGTTGGGTTAGCTTCTTCGACGCTGCATTGGTGATTGCATGATACTCCTCTACGGTTGATTGGTCTGGCTGTAAGTAGTGGTATGGTGGGTTCTGATGTAGGAAGTTCCAAAGGCTCCTACTGTCTGATTCAGCGTAACAAGCTTTTAAATTTCAAATGGACTATGGTCACCAGTCTTGACTTATTGTGCAGTTGTAGCGCAGCTTAATCAAAATTGGGTCACACCGCAGGACATTGAGCTGAGGTACAGCAGCAAATTCACAACAGAATGGCTGAAAAAGAAATGAATCCAGCTTTTGCAATGCTCTAGTCAAAGTCCAGACCTCAATCTGATTGAAATGTTGTGGTAAGAGCTATGCATAAATGAGTGTTTGCAATCTTCAATTATCTGATGTAAAAGACTGATAAAGTCATACAGAAAGCAATTACTTAAACTTGCTGCTGCTAAAGGTAGCTCTAAAGCTGCTGAATTATGGGATGCGTCTGGATTCTCACACACAGCTTCTGCATGTTTTGGAAAGTTTTTGTTAAATAATAATGACACTGTATAATATTCATCTCAGGTTGTATTTTTAAGACTATTAGGTCAGTTTTTATGATGTCCTGATATGTAAAACCTTGGAAATGACAGAGGGTAGAGCAGGGCGATATTACCAAAAATATTTATCACGATATACATTTGAGAATTTGCGATAATGATAAATTTAGGTCTTAGCGTATTGATTATCAATTTGAAAATTTGCGATAACAATATAACTGATGATATAATTGACACTAGAAAAAATACTTTACAACTCCACAACTTTATTAGTGCAAAAAACATCAATGTATTTTCACTTAAACAAGCAGCTGTTTTTTATGTGCATTAAAGTTATATAAAAAATTAACAGTGCAAATGCAAATTCCTTGCTGACAGTTTAACCAAAAGGCATTTCCAGTGGAAATTGGCCGACATATCCTCAGCATAACCATGTATAATATCCACAAAACTTAAAAAGAGGTTATACACACACAATACGGTAATATTATGTTGAAGCACAGTACGTATCACTCCGCGAGGCTCCTGCCTACGATAGCCGTAATGCTCCGACAATCCATCAAGCGGTGCGGCTTCGTAGCTTAGCAAAGTCGTACTAAAACATTTGACAGATTTTCGAGCGCCGTGTACCACATAAAATCGTTTCGAGGTCAGTAAACACAACCAGAATTCATACATAAGGCACACGGGATTATAAGGGGCACTGTCGATTTTCAGAAAAATCAAAGGATTGATTTTAAGTGTGCCGTATTTTCCAAACAACACGGTAATAACGACGGCCCGCTAGCATGCTCTACCAAAAATAGTGCTTTGGTTGTTTTCAGAAAAATCAAAGGATTGATTTTAAGTGTCCCGTATTTTCCAAAAAACACGGTAATAACGACGGCCCGCTAGCATGCTCTACCAAAAATAGTGCTTTGTGTGTGTCTGACGGACGAAAGCTAAACCAGTTCCACACCACTGAAGTTGCAGCATTTTTACAAACCAATTCTGGTTCATCTGTTTCATTCAACGATCTGCTTTCGCCCTTCTCATTCTGCTTTTTCACCATGTGCATATGAAAACAAAGGCACTGCGCATGCGCATTTTACCCATATTATATCGCGATATTTTATTTTCTTATCGTTGCCCAACATTATACCGCGAACGGCATGATATGGCCCAGCCCTAACAGAGGGTATACTTTCTTTTTAGTATGGCTACACCTACCATGCTCATCTAGATGCCTCTAGATGATGCAGCTGTATGTATTCACCAGTCTCCCAAAACAAATTTCTCTAGACCACGTGAAAGAAATCTCTTAAAATTTGGAATTCAGTTGAATTTGGTAAACAAGCACACAATTTCCGTCAAATGTTTTATTGGATAAAATTAGAAAGTGATAGCATTTTGTATCCAAGAGTTCAAATTTAAACTTTATTCTAACGTCATAATGTTCTGTAAAAAAACAATTTCTGCAGTTATTCAACACTAAAGCTTAGGAGCAGAGGAGAAGATAAAATGTTTGTTTTGTTGAGATATTGAGTTTGTATCAGTTGTCCAGTTGTATTCATCTGTGGTACTTCCTTATTTAAATTGCTCTAGTTTTCAAAGAAGATATCACTGTGTGCAAGGCTGGACCTGCATGTTTGCTGGTGAACACACATAACTGTGAGGCAGTAATTTTTAGTTCTGAAGATGCAAGATCAAGTAATTGGTTATAACAGTAGCCTCAGGTTTTTAACTTGTGAGCTGTTATGTTATTTTTTTTAATCATTCTTCTGTTTATATGTATCACAATAAATCAAACTATTAAAGTAACCCAATTTAACATGTATGAGTTTTCCCATTTCCCCAGTCTAGACAAATACTGAAAATATCAAAACTATTAACATAACACACCAAGAATTATGAAGTAAAAAGTGGATTCAATCGTTCAAATTACTTTTTTATAGAATCTTCTTTATGAGGTTTCCACCTTTTACTGTTCAGTTTTATTATCACTGAAGACAAAATTGTTTCTAAACTTGTAACTGGTGCTATATGGAGACGTTAATATGACATCTCAGAGGTTTTTATGTTCATAATGGATCAAGAGAATTTGTTGCATTTGTTAAGTTACCAATGCACCAGTGGCTACAAGGTTAATAAGTTGTCATGTGTGTATATTAATATATATATTTTTGTTTTTTTCTTCTTTTGTTCAGTTTGGCCTCCCATTGCTCTGACAGTAGTTTTAGTGGCAGCGGCAACACTGTGTAAGGAACAGGGAATCACGGTTGTTGGTGTCTGCTGTGTCTACGAGATCTTTGTTGCACAGGGGGTAAGGATCAGAAACTTTTTGTGTCATAAAACATTCTATAAATTATATCTACATCTGACCACACACACACACACACACACTGTATCACAGTCATCCAGCTTTTTGTATTTACCCATGCTGACCACAAGATTTCTGCTTTGGAGATACTCACACTCAGTTATCAAGCTAGAAACCGTTTGACCCTTAGAACCAAGTGCACCAACTTCAAGAGTGGACTGTTCAGATCTTGACATGTCTTCTATCAATGCTTTATCTTTGAGTGTTCATAATGTTGTTGTTGTTGTTTTTTATTTCTTCTATAGGCATAGATTTCATTATTCAGAGGTTGCTTCCTGGAATAAATGTATATGTCATATGGGTATTGCTTTACATGATGATGGTAAGTTGATTGTTTCTGTCTTTTTCGCCATTCTCAGTTTACATTGCCAATGCTGGTGGACACGATATGGCAAGTTCTGCAGGGTAAAGATGGGTTTCCCTATGCTGTCCTGCAAACTCTTCTGAAGCTCATTGTTCTAGTCATCAGCACCCTGCTGCTCGTTATTATCAGGGTCCAAGTCATTCAGTCGCAGCTTCCTGTCTTCACAAGGTAGGCAGTGTTACGGATGGAAAACTCACCAGCATTTTCATAAAATAAACTTTAGCCAGTTTTGTTAATTATTTATTTATTAAGCTAAGCCAAGTGAACATAACAGGAATAACAAGAACGGCAGACGGTTCTGCTCAAAGGTCATTTTCATGGGAAGGAAAAGCCCAGTTTCAGTCATTTAGTGACCTGCTAAAAGGCACACATTTCACAATTTAAAAATATATTTTCTCTAAGCAAAATGATGTGTTGAAGAATTTTCAGTTTGTTTTAATTGATTTGTCATTAAATCTTTTGAGTTTGCCCTATTTTGTTTTTCCTCTCCAGACAAAAGAAAAATAAAATTCGAGTGAGGCTATATATATATATAAAAATATATATATATATATATATATATGTGTGTATGTGTATTGTATATATTATATTATATTATTATATATATATATATGTATATGTATATATATATATATATATATATCTGTATATATGTATATGTATATATGTATGTATATATGTATATATGTATATATGTATATATGTATTATATATGTATGTATATATATTGTATATATGTATATATATATGTATATATATGTGTATGTGTGTATATATATGTATATATATGTGTGTGTATATATGTGTGTGTTATATATGTATATTATATATATATTTATATGTATATATATATATTATATATATTATATATATATATATTATATAAATGTATGATATGATATATAGTGATGTATGTATATGTATTGTATGTATGTATGTGTATTGTATTATTATATGTATGATTAGTATGTATATTATATATATGTAATATATTATGTATAATTAATATACTACATACATACACACATACATGATCATATATATACGTATATATATACATGTGTATATATATATATAGTATCATATACATGTACTATATATATAATATATATATATAATATATATATATACATGTGATATATAATATATATATTGTATATATATTATCATATATATATATGTGTATATATAT
>NW_024583288.1:99057-104712 GCF_018398535.1 Haplochromis burtoni | reverse complement strand
ATGTATATATATGTATGTGTATGTATGTATGTGTATGTATGTATGTATGTATATATATATGTGTGTATGTATGTATGTGTATGTATATATATATGTGTGTGTATGTATATATATGTGTGTGTATGTATATATATATGTGTGTGTATGTATATATATATGTGTGTGTATGTGTATATATATGTGTGTGTATGTGTATATATATGTGTGTGTATGTGTATATGTATATGTGTATATACACACACACACACACACACATATATATGTATATGTGTATATATATGTATATGTGTATATATATAAATAAATAAAAAATTGTGTGTGTTTGTTTGTTTAGCTCTGGTTCCAGACACTCAGGTAGAAAATACTCCGAGTATCCTCGAGATCGACATGTTTCACCTGCTGGTGAGTTTATACACCTGTCCATCGTGGACCACTTAAAGCTCCGTTTTCGTCGGGTGGGTGCAGATGACTCTGATTTCTCGGCATCTGCAGGTTTACTCTGTGCTGGCATACTCCTCCGTTCACTGTTTGGACCAATCAGGATGCGGTGTGGTGGACTCGAGCCACCTCCACCTCCTTCACTTGGTCACTGTGGCTCACCTGGTTCAGATCCTGCTCACCTCCACCACAGGTGTCGCTCTCTCTCACTCACACACAGTCTCTTGAGTTTTGTGAACCCGATGCTTCTGTCTCACCTGTGTGTATTACCTGTGTGTGCAGAGGAGGTATGTATGGATCAGGACAACAGTGGATCAGAGGAGGAGGAGCTCACCTGTCAGCTGTACAGCACACTGAGGAAACACCTGGGCAGGTGAGTTTGGATTGTGAGACATATTTACCCTGTTAGTACATTCAAAATCAGTAAAGAGGACTTCATTTCATCATCAGTGTGTTACCTGAGGTGTCCTCTGGGTGGCAGCTGTATCGTTGTCTTAAAGCTGGTGTCCTGCCGTTCCTCCGAGCCGCCGCCCTCTTCTTCCACTACCTGAACTCCACAGCGCCTCCCGCTGAGCTGATGAGTAAGACGAACACCGAGCAAAGTTCCTGTAACGATTCTGTTACACTGTGTGTTCACAGAAGTGTGTGTGTTTGTTGTAGTTGCAGGTCCTGGTCAGTGGGAGGCACTGTGCAGCTACCTCAGTCTGCCCTCCAACCTGCTGCTGCTTCACCACAACCAGCAAACACTGCTGAAGCCGCTCATACACAGGTAACACTTGAATGAGGCATCTCATACTCCAAAGTACCTGGAAAAGCATTACCTGACACTCCTGTGTGTGTGTTCAGTTGGTGTTGTCATCCAGGTGTGAGACAGACCCTGCAGGGGGGCGGAGCCATCATCAGGTTCCCCAGAGAGTCAAATCGACTCATCGAGTTGCCGGAAGATTACAGCGTGCTCATCAATCAGGCGTCCAGCTTCACGTCAGTGAACACACAGTGAGATCAGAGTGATCGATTTAAAAAGGATCAATGCTGTGAAGTTCTTTTGTGAGGTGACCTGAAACTCTGCCGGCCCATCTGAACTCACCTGAGTGTTACATGTGCAGGTGTCCGCGCTCAGGCGGGGATAAGTCTCGCGCTCCCACGCTGTGCCTGGTGTGCGGTTGCATGCTGTGCTCTCAGAGTTACTGCTGTCAGACGGAGGTGGACGGCGAGGACGTGGGCGCCTGCACCGCACACACCTTCACCTGCGGAGCTGGCCTCGGCCTATTCCTCAGGTAACGCCTGCACAAGTGAACTGACGCATGTCGCTCGGCCATGCCCCGCTAACCTGTGTGTGTCTGTGTGTGAGCAGGGTCAGAGAGAGTCAGGTGTTGTTTGTAGCAGGTAAAACAAAGGGCTGCTTCTACCCGCCCCCATACCTGGATGACTATGGAGAAACTGACCAGGGCCTCAAGTATGTACGTCTGGTTGTTCAGCCCCACCCCCTCTACCAGTTTGTTTGGCCCCACCCCTGACCACACCCTCTATCTGTTTATTTGTTTGTTACAGGCGTGGGAATCCTCTCCACCTGTGTGCCGAGCGTTACAGGAAGATCGAGCGCCTGTGGCGCCAGCACGGCATCGCTGAGGTCATAGGTCACGCCCAGGAGGCCAATCAGGCGCTGGTTGCTATCGACTGGCAGCACCTGTGATGTTTGACTCTGCGCCGCCCCTGCCCTTAGAGAGACACTGATTGGCTCTCAATTGTGTCCCGCCCCTTTCTATATAAAACCACATCCTTGAACCAATAAGCTGCCTGCTTGATGCTAAGTTGCTTTCAGGGATTTTTCACCTTTGACCCTCCACATGTCTCTCCACCAATCAGTGTGGGACAGGAACAGGAAACTCGAATTCGGTCCAGTGACGCCCTGCCTCCTGACTTCAAACACATCACCACCTTCATTTCTGATTGGCTAAGAGCATAAAGCAGCCGTCTCCATGGTAGCAGATTGATGGATGGATGGTCAGTAAAGTGTCTGGTAGGGGTTGAGCTTCAGCTGAAGACTGATCAGTGAAGACATATCAGAGCACATATCAGCGATCGATCGCTTTTTACTTTAGTTTAACATTTTGCTTAGAACTGATTGGTGGCGTGCTGTGTGATGTCACTTTCTGTGTTTTACTTTTGAATGCTGAGAATTATTTAAAACATGGCGCAGTCAGGTCTTCAGCTTGATGTCTTTTGTTTTTTGGGGGTATTTTTTAATGGCTGTCAGCTGAGCGCCTCATTGATCACATGATCTGTTAATATGTGAATTCCTGTATAAACGAGGACGTGTATGATAAAAACAATAAAAACTTTAAAGTGACATCACTTCCTGTCAGTTCATTACTTCAGGGGCAGAGACCCTGTTATGAGGACATAGACATTCCAGTAAGCCTGCTCTCACCTGCCAGGTGGGTCAAAACTGTGGAGTTAAACAAGTAGCTAATCAATAAACTGAGAAAACACCTGCTGGAGGTGGAGCTTGTTCAAGTGAAGCAAAGATTGGTGGTTGTTGTTTTTTTATATTGACAACTTTTAATTGCACCGAGCAAAATAAACATCAGCACAAACATGAAAATGTGGAAATCCTATAAAAGGTAAGAATGTGTGTGTATTGCTCATATTGAGGTGTATTCATTTATAGGTGATTTACTGTATCAGAAACTTCAGTCAGACTCAGTTGAGTCGCTTTCTTGTGGACGGCTAGGTATCGTCAGCGATTTGTCAGGAACCTGAGAAGTTGATGACAGTACTTGGAGGTGAAACAATTTTTAATTTTATTCTATTTTATTAAGTTTGTATTTTTTTTTTTTTTTTTGCTTGTCAGTGATTGATACATCTGTTCTTAAGTTGGCTCATAAAAGCTCCTTCAGCTTTGCCTAATCTGACCAATGCCGCTAGTAAGTCCGCTCAGACTCACTCAGGGCATCTTTAGGGTTTCTTTTTTTTTTTTTTTTTTTTTTAGGTTTTCCCAGTCTTATCATTTTTCGTAAAAACTCACTCAGAAATTTGACAGTTTTAACTAACAGACTCCAGTTTGTGCATGTAAATGGAGAGTCCTCTTCACACACTGAGGTTAATTATGGAGTTCCACAGGGTTCAGTGCTAGGACCAATTCTGTTTACATTATACATGCTTCCCTTAGGCAGCATCATTAGAAGACATAGCATGCATTTACACTGCTATGCAGATGACACCCAGCTCTAGCTGTCCATGAAGCCAGATAACACACACCAATGAGTTAAACTGCAGGAATGTCTTAAAGACATAAAGACCTGAATGGCCGCTAACTTTCTGCTTTTTAATTCAGATAAAACTGAGGTTATTGTACTCGGCCCTGAAAATCCCTGAACCTTGGAGTCATTTTTGACCAGGACATGTCCTTCAACGCACATAATAAACAAATATGTAAGACTGCTTTCATCAATTTGTGCAACATCTTATCCATCACCTTAACACTAAACTGAACAGATCACACAACACTCGCGCTCTGTACCAGAAGGGCCAAACTTGGCACTAGTGGATGATGAGAGTCAAACCTTAGATACTGATCCGTATGCGTAGGTTTCCGGTACACATCAGCTTTTAGATGTCCCCCATTACTGATGGAAATCTCACAGTCTAAAAGACTAACCTGCCACTTTTCATATCCTCCCTGGTGAATTTGATGTGTCAGTCCAACAAGTTAATGTGATCTGTGAAATGTGGTAAGTCCTGAGATTTGATTTTCACCCAGGTCTCATCCACATATCTCAACCAATGGCTTGGTGGTGTTCCAGGGTAGGATAGCAAAGCCCTCTTTTCCACTACCATACCATAGTTTATTTCTAAAGCACTTTGGTCAGCCATGTGCTGTTTTTGAAGTGCTGCACAACAGAAATATAAGAGGGACAGTAAGAATAATAAATATGATGAATAAATAACAATAATGATAACAATAAAATAACTTTATCAGTTACCCACCGAGTCAAAGGCCAGCGAGTGAAAATAAGTTTTTAATGTGGATTTAAAAACCAGCACTGATGTAGACTGCCTGATGTGAAGACGAAGATCATCCAAAGCTTCGGAGCCACAATAGAGAACACTCTGACTCTAAGTTCCAGCTGTGCTTTCAGGACTGAGAGCATTTGAGAAAGAAGGCTTGATCTTCGACAGACGGCTGAGGTGATAGGATGAAGATTTCACCACCCCGTTTACGTGGCCATCAAAACTAAGTGCAGAGTCGATTTTTATCCCAAGATTAGTAACTGAGCTCTTCAGGTTGAGGGTCAGAGCAGCAAAGTCAACATCTGGGGTACCAGAGGAACGACTGGGACCAAATAAAATTGCTTCTGTTTTATGTTCATTAAAATTTAAAAGATTTTGAGTGATCCCTGATTTATCATCACTAAGACGATCAAGCATGTCCTATGGAGGAGCTATGAGAGTGACTAAAAGCTGGCAATCATCAGCATATAGAAGAAATTAAATTGTGTTTCTGAAGATCGCACCCAGTGCAGGAGATACAATGATAACAATAATGGCCCAAGAATTGATCCCTGCGGTACCCCCCATGGCAGAGGGACCAGAGAGGATGAGGCCCAACCCAACGTAAGACAAAAGTTCCTGAGGGATATGATTTTATCCACGAAAGTGCCAAGCCACCTCTAATGCTTCCATGACTGGAACGCAAGTGAAGAGAGATGTAACATCGTACGAAACCATGGTTTGTTGCAAATTCTCATGACCAGAATTTGCATAATTTACTGTCTATAAGATTTGGGGAAACCTGCAGTCAGCTGAGACTGAAGAAGGATGAGTGACGAAATGTTTCTCCCACAAAACGCTACGTCCTTTTGGAGATACCATTGCATATGTTAAGAAGCTGTGTTTTGTGAACCAAACAACAAATGAGATTAGCTCCAAACTTGTCGAGCAGCTGTGTATAAGGAATCTCTGTATATGATACATGCACCAGCATTACACCAGCTGACTCCACTGCAAAGCTTGTTCACACTCCCTGGATCCTGTTGGTAGGTTATAACATATTTTACCCTGTGTGCTCGATCACAATGACTGGACTGTAACTGTTACCACATCTTTTCAATTTTTCAATTCAATTCAATTCAATTCAATTTTATTTATATAGCGCCAAATCACAACAAAAGTCGCCTCAAGGCGCTTCATAGATACAGAGAAAAACCCAACAAT
>NW_024583288.1:68047-82501 GCF_018398535.1 Haplochromis burtoni | reverse complement strand
AGAATAATGCCGAACAACAATAGACTGATTAAAGTACTGATAATCTGTGTAGATTAATATTAACATAGATGTGGTTCAAAGATTATTCTGTCAACTGGTTCAACAATGGTAAATGATTAATGATTGATACTTCTGATTATAACTGTGATCATAAGAATACAAAATAAAATATCTCCTGGTCACAATCTGCATTAGCATGTTCAGCTGATCTTCTATATTCAATGTCATAGTTGTATGCCATTAGGATAAGAGCCCAGCGTTGCATTCTTAGTGCAGCGAGTGTTGGGACAGCTGACTTTGGCCCTAGTATAGCCAGCAGTGGCTTATGATCTGTTATGAGGGTGAATTTCCTTCCATACAGATATTTATGGAATTTCTTTACTCCAAAACTTATGGCAAGGGCCTCTTTTTCTATCTGGGCATACTTTTGCTCAGCTTCAGTTAATGTTCTTGATGCAAAAGCAACAGGCCTTTCCTCTCCATTTTCCATGACATGAGAGATGACTGCGCCCAATCCATAAGGTGATGCATTTCAGGCTAACTTCAATGGCAGATTTGTGCTGTAGTGCACCAACACTTTGTTCTGCAGCAGTAGACTTTTTGCATCCCTGAATGCTTTTGCACATTCCATGGTCCAAATCCATTTAGCATCTTTTCTCAACAGGTTATGCAAAGCCTGAAGAATGATGGATGGATTTTCCAAAAATCGACTGTAGTAATTTAGAAGACCAAGAAAGGACTTCAGTTCAGTGACGTTTGTTGGTTCTGGTGCATTTGCTATGGCTGCTACCTTTTCCTCTAAAGGATGCAGACCATCCCTGTCAATACAATGTCCCAGGTACTCCACACTGCTCTGAAGAAAGTGGCACTTGGAAAGCTTCACTCTGACACCATGCTTCTCCAGACGTGTGAGTACTTCCTCCAACCTCTTCAAATGATCCCTTTCAGATGAAGCAGTGATGAGGATGTCATCCAAAAAGCAGGTAACATGCTCCATCCCCTGAAGGATTTGATCCATCACAGACTGGAAAAGAGCCGGAGCACTGGAAACACCATAGCTGAGGCGATTGTACTTATAGAGACCTTTGCGTGTGTTGATGACCAGATACTTCTCTGATTCTTCATCTAACTGTAGCTGTACTGGTAACATAATATATCCACGCACAGCAATGTGTTGGCCTGAGTAGGACTTGAGCTTTAGCCCACTGGCTGGTTTTATAGGGAAATGAGTGAGCATCTGATAATACTTGTCTGATACTACCGACACTGCTGATCCTGTATCCAGCAGCATGGTGGTGTTCTTGCTCCCAAGCGCAACATCCACTGTGTATCCCTTCTCACTGGAGGTGATGGAGTACATTGAATAAACTCCAAAAAGTTCAGCTTCATCATTCCTACTTGAACATTCATCCTCAGTTTCCAAATACTGAGTTTGCTGACTGAATTTTTTATTCCTGCAAGCACGTGCAATGTGTCCTATTTTTGCACAAACATGACACTTTTCACTCTTAAATTTGCACTCACGTGCTGAATGCTTTCCACCACAACGATAACATGGTTGCTTCATTCCTGTGCCTTTTTTAGGTCCCTTCCAGTTCTTTGGCTTGTTATTGCCCTCTTGCCTGTTCTATCCTTTCCATCCTTTGTTGAAAAAAATTGGAGCATTTGTCAAGGCATTTACGTGGTGAGGGTCCTGGCGTCCTGAGAACTCCATCGTATTTTTCGAAGCGAGTTCCATGGATATGGCAATCTCACATGCACGTGGAAATGTAAGATCTTTTTCCGATAGTAGCTTGCACTGCACAGCATCAGAACGCAGCCCACTAACAAAACGATCCCTCAGGGCCTCATCCAAATATTGTCCAAAATCACAACTGCCTCAGGGCGACAACATAGTCAGAAACTGCCTGCCCTTCTTTCTGGTTACGTTTCTGAAAACGAAAACGCTCAGCTATCACCACTGGAGTCGGCTTATAGTGCGCACTTAACGCTCCAGTCAGTGCTGCATATCCCATGGTACTCGGTACCCTCGGAGACACAAGATTCTTTAGCAGCCTGTATGTATCTGCTCCGATCACAGAGAGAAACGTGCACACTTTCTTCTCATCGGAAACATCATTTGCCAACATCCATTGCTCCAACCGCTCCAAATATGACTCAAAATCTTCCTTCGATTCATTATACTCTTCAACACGACCCACATGCATCGCCATGTTAGCTCACCAAAAGCTGTTCCGCTGCAGCCGTGAAGAAAACGTCTTGGTTTGTATTTTTCTTTACATGTGAACACAGCCCTTCTACAGCCTCTGTCACGCTGTGGAAATCTTTAGTATCCTCGTCGCCAGTTGTGATATTCTGGATTAGGCTCTTGAAAAGATCAGGACAGAAGGACGTGGATAGGTGCCTTTATTGAACAGCAGGACATCACACACTAACTTGTTGTTTCTTAGCGGTGCAGAAACTACCCTTTTTTGTTGTTATATATTGGTCAACCAAGAACTAGCCCTGTAACAGGCACTTCTGTATTTTACCACTGGGGGTCAACAATTCACTCTATTACAGTAGCGGTCACTCAGAGAGGCAGCTGTGCTGTGTTTGATGGTTTCTCTTTACAATACTTTGCAAATGCATCCTCAGCCTTCAGCATTCACTTCTGGAGGTATGAGAGCATCGTGGACATCACACGAAGGTGTGGAGTCTAGATAAACAGTCTGACTGGTAAGCCTTGATAGTTTAAAAACTAGTAAAATCACTGCTTGACTTCAGATCGGGAAGTGCTCTGTTGTATTCGGTCTCTGCTTTGGGATCTCTACAAAACACCAGGACTGTGAGATGGCCTAACTCTCTGTGTACCTGCACAGTAAGCTCCCCTGGGTCTCTGGGTTTTCAAGTTCTCTCAAATGTAACCTGCTCAGTGCATGTGCACCGCATCTTTTACCACGGAGATCCAAGTTTTCTCACTAAACAGAGTTCAGGCTCCTGCTCACAGGAGGTTTGTTGGACTGCTTACTGAGACTACCCTGCCCTGAGGTGAGGCAGGTGAACTCTGCTCAGTGAAGCATGTGACAGTGAGGCGGAAGCAGCTGCTTAACATCAAACCAATTAGGAGTTAGAGGAGGGATTAGAGGCAGCAGCTGATCTGCTGATAATGAGCTCAGGAGGCTTTAGGATGACGAGCTGCCACACGCTCGCATTCACACCTCCATACATCCTGCAGGAAATACTCACTTGGTCTGTGTGAATATTGTGCAGTGTTTGATGGTGGACTCCTCTGCTCCCTCAGTAACATGGACTGTCCCCCCTTGCAGCTCAGCATTATGGGCCTGAGACCAGTAGATGTTGTTTTTTCACGAGTAAAGCTCTGAATCTGAGTCTGAACTGCAGCTGCTTCTTATTGAATCCTGACCCTCAGTGTCTGTTTGAATTCTCAGAGTTGCTAAAATGCCTTTCATGCCGGTGAAGTTCAACCTGCAGAGGCGGGTCAAGCTAGCTCAGGGTCTATGGATGCTCTACTGGTTTTCAGTCATCGCAGGGATCCTCATCTTCAGCCTTGGCATCTTCTTCAAGATTGAGCTGCGGAAGAGAAGTGAGATGATGGACAACAACGAGAGCCACCTGGTGCCCAACTTGCTGATCCTGGTGGGATTGCTGGCTTGCGGCCTTAATGCCTTCGGAGGGAAGGTGTGCCATGACTCTCTGGATCCCATCAAGTTCTCCAAGTGGAAGCCGATGTTGAAGACATATTTGCTGCTGTGCTGCGGCTTCAACGTGTTGCTGGTACTCGTGTCGCTGCTCTGCTTCCTTATGCAGTTCTCCGTATACCTGACACTGGCCGAGGGCCTGAGTTACGCCATCCGGTTTTACAAGGACACGGACACGCCAGGGCGCTGCTTCATGAAGAGGACGCTGGACATGACGCAGATCGAGTTCCACTGCTGCGGGAACAACAATTTCAGGGATTGGTTTGAGGTTCAGTGGATCAGCAACCGCTACCTGGACATGAGCAACGATGTGGTCAAAGAGTGAGTATCTGAGCGGGGTGGCCGGTCACGTGGAGCCATTATTGAAAAGTTATCGATGTTGTTGGATAATGTATCTGCTGTTTAATAATTTACACACAGAGCTGGAACCTGATTCTATTAGATGAATCCATAATTATTCTATAGAAATTGTCCATCTGAATATTCCTCTATATTTTAATCAAACTCATCAATTTTTAACAAAGCAGCAGCCTCGGGAAAAGTGTCTCTGTGATCACGACGCAAGTCTGATCAGCAGCTCCTCGTTGAACTGAGCACCTCAGATATTTCTAAATTAAATTTCTCAGGTTTTATTCATTAGTTTCTCAGATGAATTAAACATTGGGCTCAGCAGAGGATCAGAGAGGTCTTAAGGAGGTAAAAGTCAACGTTTAGGAGCTTCGTGCGGGGCGTCTCCTCTGAGACTCTAATCTGTCACTTGATCCTTAAACACAGCAAAGCGGACATTAAAGAAACAGCTTCTGATCAGAAATGAACACGTCTGATTGGCTGCAGCTCTGAAATAGTGGCAAACCTGTAACTATTTTGTTTTCTGTTCTAATGTGTTTAAAAGAGATTATTTTTTTCTCTCTAATATAATTGATCCAACTTAAAGCCATACCCACAGCTTGTACCAATTAACAAGTTAAATAACATACTGCATCTGACAAAGTGAAAACTTTACATGTCGCTGTTCTTCATATTTGAACGAAGCCGTCTTATTCTCCATCAGTGTCTCTGCTGAGTTGAATTGTGGGATATAAATTATATTGTATGCTCTTGCCATACGAAGGTTTCCGATTGACTAAAACGTCTAATGGACTATTTTGTACTCTACTCTACTTTTCTCACGTTGAGTCTAAAACTGCAACGTTTAATGATGATTTTTATCAGATAATTTGATCACATCTGGTAGTACCATCCATAGACAAATTTACCAATATTTTTAACATATTGGTTAAATTTGACATCACCCTCCAAGATAATCTAACAAGTTTAAACGTGACAGGAAAAGGGAGAGTTTATTTTCTTCTTAATGACCTTCCTCCAAAAGGGCAAACCAGTTTTCAGATTTGGAGAGCAGATAAATCATCCAGAGGTGCAGACTGTAGTGAGTTTCACTGTTGTCATGAAACATTTGCGTGGCTTTACTTCCACTTAAATTGAGCTGAAGGCTGCCATAAGAGACATTTCCTCTGCAGCATTCAGTGCCTGGTCCTCAACAGTTTTCCATCACAGTGAATAATCTTATTAAAGCAGAGTGCAGCTGTATGCTGACGGTCCTCTCAGTTATGGCTCTGATGTTCTGCTCAGTTATGATTCTATTGAAATTCTTACTTTCCATGCAAACAGCCTTGCCTTGCAAACATAACTGTTATGGAGGCCTTCCTCCACAGTGGCCAGTGAGTGTTTCACCTCCACATGGTTCTTGCTCATAGGGTTGCCCTCTCTGAAAGTTCAGGAACTCAGGAAAATTGGTCGACTTCTTGCCGTATTTTATTGATCTTTGGTTTAGTCTCTGTAGTAACGTATAGTTCCTATTAGCTTACTTTTGTCTTGAGTCACCTGTGCTGCAACCATTCATCCATTTCAGCATAGATTTAACTAACCCATTTCCAGAGCAATGGGGGGGTCGTCGCTAATCTCTCCTCAGTCCCCAGGCTGGCTTTGTTTGACCTCTGACCTGTGTTTGGCCTGCAGTCGAGTCCTCAGTAACGTGGAGGGGAAGTATCTGATGGACAGCGTCCCATTCAGCTGCTGTAACCCCGGGTCCCCCCGGCCCTGCATCCAGCACCACCTGACCAATAACTCTGCTCATTACGACTATGACCACCGCACAGAGGAGCTCAACATCTGGACCCGGGGCTGCCTTGAGGCCCTCTTCTCCTATTACAGCAGCCTGATGAGCAGCATTGGTGTTTTTGTCCTCTTTGCCATCATCCTGGAGGTAAGACCCCACCCACATTCCACTGCAGCCAATCAGCCAAACAGACATCTCTTTGATTCAGATGTTCAGCTTAGAAACTCTGAAGCTGCAACATAATGACTAAAATTGAATGGAAACAGCTAGCCTGGTCCTGTGACATATTCCATCTGCAAATGTCTGAGAAGCTGTGATGGCGCGTGAGACCCAGAAATAAAACGCATTGCTCTACAGTTTATTAGCAGTTTCCAGCTGCTCTTCTGCTCATCTAACATATCAAATCTAGTCTGACAAATTATTTCAATAAGCAGCCAATGAAAGGCTGAAACCTAACCTAAGCATATCTTCTGTTGTTTTAATGTCAAACTTGTCAGTGCATCTCAGATTTGTTAGTTTCACTTTATTTACCTTCTGCTCTAATGAAAGCTTCACATTGTGCAGGAGAAACCGGGCATGTGGCTATTCTAAAGCCGGGTGCTTTGTTTGAAAAAGCAATGGGAAAAAAATCAGTGAATGTGTGTTTGGTGCTGTTTTTAACTCATTTGTTCAAAGTGAACAGGCTTAAGTCTTTGACTTTCTCTCTCGGGTGAATCCAGGCTCCAAGTTCTCTTCCTAATCTTGTGATTTAGAACGAGATCATTGCAGCAGTGCCCCTGCAGTAAATTCAGCGGAGTGAGCAGGTTAACAGAATAACTGATTAGTGTGGGATTAGCATTAGTGCTGATGTTCCTGAGCGGCTGCTGTATCACGACACGGCACACACCATTTAAAAAGGCCGTTTTTGTTTAAATTCTCTGTGCGACTCAAACTGCATCATGAAAACGCACACATTCTCTGCATGACTGTTTCTGTTGTGGCTGTGACTGTGTGATTTCTGTTGTGCTCATACATGACTCAGGACCTGAGGTGGATCATCTGGTGAAATGTCACATTAAGTGGTGGTCAGGCTCACTGAGGATAAGGAGCTATTTCTGGGGGGTTAATCTGTCCACAGAAACAGCAGGTTGCATTCTGGGAAAATAAGGATGAGGGACACTTCCTGAGAGGGAGAAGTGAGTTGGAATCTGGGTCAAAACAACATGTTTGACCTGAAAGGCTTAAGTTAAAAAAACAACATCCTGAACTCAGTTTTTCCTCACTCCTCAGTTTAAAGGGCGAGCCTTGGGGTTCAGTACCAGGCTCTCTGTAGTTTGCAATTCGGTCTATGATCTTAATAAAGCAGAGTGTGACTGTATGCTCATGATATTGTCATTTGCCACTCGGAGGCTCTCACACTGTTCTCTGAACAAAGCAAACAATAATGTGTAATTGTCGTTAGGGTGCTGCTAAAGAAAATAAAAGGGCCCAAAATTGTACTGAAGCCTTCTAACAGAAAATTTCACATTTCTTTTGACAGAGTCGGTTAAATGAGCACAAAACAAAAATACTAATACCAACTAAAAATGACCACAAACAACATTCCTGTCACCACAATGTTCTCTGGGGGGACTGTAGGGATTTAAAACTCGGTCAGAACCAGAGATTCACCTTAAAATGATGAGGTCATAAAATATTACATGTACTTGGCTGGATGGGTTTTTCCTGGATTTGCCCTAAATGTGAGCTGTGTGTGTCTATGTCAGTCTGTGGACATGGCAGGGCTGAAGTACTTGAGCACAGCGCTTGAGACAATGGCAGAGCCGGAGAACCCCGAGTGTGAGAGTGAGGGCTGGCTGCTCGAGAAGGGCGTCAAGGAGACGTTCAGCGATCTGCTCACCAAATTGAAGACCCTTGGGAGGACCAACCAGGTGGAAGGCGGAGATGCTCCAGAGGCCAACACCTGATAGCCAAACCCACCACAGAGGACTGATGTCTCCCCTTCTCTTCACCCCCCTCAAATGCCATCTCTCCCCCCATAAGAGGGAGAAAAGAACTGTATATAAGCCACACATGCACATTAATGTGAACATTTGAAGTTCCTGTGAATGTCGATATTTTCTGTAAATATGTTTAAACAGAGTTTATTTTTAAAAAAGAGGAACGTGCTCCTGTAATTAAAACATCATCACCCCTTTCAGAGTAGCAGTTCCTGTCAGGCGGTGGTTAGACCATCAGACAGCATCGGGTCCCAGTGAGTCTATTCCCACCAATGTGTCTGAGTGTTGCAGTTCCGTGTTTGTCCAGCAGGGAGCACACAGCCAAGACAGCACGGATCCATCGACGTCATCATTAGTGTAAAAAGATCAACCTAGTTATTATTTCTTACATCCAGATGTTTGAATGTGTGTCATTTCTGCTGGCTTTCTCCAGCAATCACTGGAGACTTTAACATGAAAGAACAAACCACTAAGCAGCACACAACGTACCAGTGCTGCCATCTGTGAGAGCAGGCAGCAATGACAGAGGTTCATACACAGCAGCATGACACCTGTATAAAACTCCTGTTAGTACAGAGGCTCAGATGGTGTTCACACAGCTGTACTTATTGCCTGTATACGAAACATGCACATGCAGGTGTATATACAGGTGTAAAGTTAATGTAACTGATGTAGGACTAACAGAAACGGCACATCTTACATTATTATAAAGGCCGGTGTGCACAGGTGTATACAGAGCTAAGCACATAAACTACAGGTATAAAAATGATCATTTGTCAGTTTGATGTGGTCGTTATTTTTCTTTTTTTATTTAAAATGTCAACATCTTATCACGTCTTTGTTGATAAATGGCTACCGAATGCTTCACCTTCACACAAGTTAAGTGTGTTTCTGCTTGGGTCTGTTCATTATGCACTGAGCAGGTGAGTTAACAGCACTGACTGTCTCTGCAGTTTAAAAAATTAAATACCCCTCACTGACGAAATGCTCCTGGTGTGATTTCAAACCGCACAACGAATGGAGCAAAGCTGTGTCCAACACATGCCGTCACAGATGGGTTATTCCTGCAGGTGTGGGTGACATGTCCAGAAAGAACACCCGGCAGACTGAATTCAGGTTGAAAAATGGGCTGTGGCAATCGTGTGATTGGTTATGAGGCGTTTCCTTTATTGCTTTCTTTCTCTGTAAGGTCTGAAACCTGTGATTATTTAAGGGACAGGAAATGACGTCGGAGAGAAATCTGCTCTCAGATTTGTAGTTAAAGCCAAGTCCACTGCATAGAGCATCATATGTTTCTGTTTCTTTGGAGAGAGTGATGTCTTCAGTCAGTTGTTGTGGGTTGGTTGGAGCTTCTAGTTCTCTGTGTATGATAAAACCTATAAAGAGATTGTGACTGAAACCAAGCTGTCTGACTCATCTTTTATCAAACACAGCTTTGGAACACGTAACATAAAAATATATTTATATATTATTAGATATCTATAACTACTGTGAGAAAACCTTCAGCTTTGGTCTTTATTGTGCTGTCTTAGGTGTTCAGGTGTGAAATACTTTAATGTTTTACAGCTTATATTAAATTCACATTACATTTTTGTAAGTACATCTTTAGCAGTATGTCTGTGAAGGTTCTCAGTCATCCAGGCCATCGTTGTCTAAGGAGCTTGGAAAGAAAAGCGTCTGGACTTCTTTAAGTTGCTTGAAGACGTTTCACCTCTCATCCGAGAAGCTTCTTCTGTTCAACTGAAGAAGCTTTTCTTTCCAAGCTATCTTTAGCAGTATATTTTACAGGGTTTTTTGGTGTTTTTCTTGCAGTATTTATTGTGCTTTATAAAAAAAAAAAGTGTCATTTAAAGTTCCTTGGGATGTTATTACAGTGTTTTGTTTTACTTTTTTGGTCTTATCACTAGTACCATCGCTTTTATTGTGATATTTTTACAGTTTTCTTTTATAGTTTTTTGGGGGGAGTTTCTTGCAGTATTTTTCCAGTGTTATACATCATTGTGTGACATGTGCAGTTCATTACCTCACCTGAGCAGATAAATGGTTAATCAGCTCACAGGGAGATTAACTCTGTTTATATCAGCTAAAGGTCAAAGACAGTGACCGTGACGCAGAGAGGAACCTGGGGGGTCCAGAGATGGAGCCAAGTCCAAGTCCTTTAAAGGACACTGTAGACATCGTGAAGCAATACGAACACAAACCTACCCCACACTAGCTGACTGCAGACAGTGTAAATGGACTGGACTCTGCCTCGAATCTTCCGCCTTTTGAAAATGTACATTGGTCAGTGCATGGTGTAACCAAAACCTGAAAACCTGCACACCAGTACCTTTGCCACAGACTGGTTGTAACTAATGTTTATCGTGTTGGACCAGTATCACCAGCTACTGAAGAACAGGAGGGTCAGCTGACGGTCGAGAACTGGGGAAGATGAGGATCCACTCAGAGGTTAGAGATTAAAGCAAAGCTGAGGAAGCGATTTAAACTTTGATCCTTTTAATGCAGCACGCAATGCTTTAACCCAGTGGGAGGTTAACGAGAATACAGGTGATGCTAACTCTGTTCCAAAGTACAGTGCCTCAGTCTGAGCATGATTAGAGAAACAGAAAAAAATGGAGACTTCGTACAAAAGTGTAAAAACGAACATTAATGAGAGACAATAAAGGAGTTCAACATGAATGAAATATGCTAAAGTGGAGAGAACGGATTCAGAACCAGGTCTGATGTGAAGACCTGATGATTAGTTTTGGTTAAGACAGAAGTTTCTGTTTTACACATTTGTGGCGGGGCGTGGTCAGTGGCGCGGCTGCAGCGAGGTGAACACACCTGAACGGCATCTGCAATCACGCCTCACCTGCATAAAAGGAAGAACTGGGTCCGGTCTGAGGGTTGTTGTTGCTGGTGATGTGCTCGGCTATGAGCTGAAAAGCTGCAGCTGTGTGTGTGTAAAGAACAGCAACCAGAAATAAAAGATGAGATGATGATGAGATAGCCTTTATTTGTCCGTTGCAGGTCTTTTGCCCACAACCGAGCTGACAGACCTTGCCGACCGTACATACAATACACAAACATCACATTGGGGAGACAGGTCAGGCTAGGTAGCAAGGAAAAAAACATCGAAATGTGTAACACAAAAGGATAATACAGGAATGCACAGATATCAACACACCATAACACAATAAACACAGACAGCAACATGGGAAAGAGTTCCAGTGTGTACATCTGATCTGGGACCGCTGCAATCTTTCAACTGCGCCTCCAACTGACCCGATGTCCACATCAGAGGGGAGGTAAGCGTTGGAGGTGGCGTTGGATCCGGGGTAGGGAGGGTGATGCGTCGGTGAGTGCTTATCAGTATCAGTATATGTATGTGTGTGCGTGTCCATAGTTCAGCTGAGACAGTGTCCTTCGCCCTGCCAGGCTAAGTAAACAGTCTTCCAGCCAACCCTGGTGGCCTTGTAGGGAATGGGAACCCATATGGAAAAGAAATTGTAAAAACTTATATGTGATTACTCATGAAAGTGGCCACTTTCTCATTACTTTCATACATTGTTTTAGTAAGTATCCAAAACATACAAGTTTCATCATATAATTTTTTTTATTTTTTTTTTAAATTTATTTATTTATTTTTTTTGGCCTGTCCCGTTTGGCTCTTTTGCATCAGAATTGTTGTCTAAAGGCACAGAAAGATGCCCAACGGATTTACTTTACCAAACTGACCATCCCAGCCTTGCCGTAATGGTCCATTTGATTCACCTTTTATTGTTTATTTTATTTTCACTTACTGAATACGGGACAGACTTGACTGGGGGAAAGAAGGGGAGAAAGAAAGAGGGAAAGAGAAACAGCTGAGAAGAGGGACGGGGGAGAAGGGCAAAAACAAAAACCAACAGAACGGGCAGAGAAAAAAAAATGCATATATCAATCACCTGGATCACCTGCTGAGAAAGAAAAAAGAAAACAAGCAGAAGAGAACAAGAGTAATAGAATAAACAACATCACAATGATATATGGGAATATGACAGTAAATACTAAATATTAAACATTATTGTGCAGCACATAAGATCAACAGAACACAGTGTGCTTTGAGGTAGGAGCCAAAAAGGGTGTAGTTTGTGGGTGTGATCACCCGTGTGTACACCTGTGAGCATGGACGCGCTTGTTTTTTTTAAAAGGTTCCTTCATGTAATGATCTGCTAGAGGGTGTGGGGGGGCCACAGCCCCGTCCTCCAGGGCATGAAGCAGGTATGGAGGAGATCAAAACTCCAGACATCCAGAGGCCCCCAGAACACAAGAGACCAAGGAAGACCAACAGAGGGGCAGCCGCGCCACTGTCCCAGAAAGAGCTGAGGAGAGTCCCAGATGAGGGCTCACTCAGCAGCTGCGGAGCAGAAGCCAGGGGGAGTTGCAGTGACGCGCCCGTGAGCTCCGCCGGCAGCCAGCCGCGCCTGAGTGACCGAGCCCCAGGCCGAGAGGCCGGGGGCACCCCACCTCCGAAGTGGCCCGGGCGAGCCCCAGGCTCCAGGCCCCGATAAGCGGCCGCCAAGGAGTGAGCCGGTGTGTACCTGAACGCCCACCCCCGGACACAAAGAACCACCAACGCACCGATGTCTGAGGGGGTCATATAATTTTTCAAGGGATCTTATATCTGTTTTCACTCTTATATGCTTTTCATACAAGTTTCACACAAGACAGATACAAACTTTATAAGATTTATATATATCTTTTCCATATGGAAAGGAACAGACTCAACACAGTTGTTATCAGGGAGTTTTTGTTCAGCTCCAGCCTTGAGCCCACAGCTGGCGCCGAAGGGGTAACCGCATTATGATGGTGATTTTTCTTTTGCAACAACTCATGAGAATTTCAAGCTGTTCTTTAACACTCCGACACTGGTCTCTCAATCTCCCGTTGGATAGCCGCGAGTTTCTCCATGATGTTATTAACCTTCAGTTCCGTGGTCTTGTCATTCTTTTGCTCAAAGAGCAGATTCTGAGACCTCACGACCGCAGTCAGCTGTTCCAAGATGTAATCCAACTTCCGCTCAGAGGTGTTGTTCCGGGTGGACTTTTCCTTGATGTAATCCAATGTACACTCAGAGGTCTTATTCTGAGTATTCACTGCAGCTGTAAGCGCCTCCAAGCTCTTAACCATGCTGCACTCAGTGAGCCCTTTCTGAGAAGTCACGCCTCGTCCCATCGTTCAATCCCAGCGGGCAGCCTTGGGGGGGTTTGAACAGCCGGTTCCGCTTTCTTAATTCTCCGATAAGCCAGGGCCAAGCCAGCTCCGATCAGCAAGAACCCTGTTATCATGGTTCCGAATAGGTAGATATCTTCAGCGTCCTCGATCGACAGTCCCGCCAGGCACACGATCCTCCATTTCTGCCACCCGTCCATCGTGTATCCGGCAGGGAAAGTCCCTCCAGGGCACTCGGGCTCTCCCGAGCCCAGACTTCTCGTTGAGAAAAGGGTGTCAATAGCATTCAGAGACCAGTTGATCAAATCCATAATTCTCTTTAGGTTTTAGAAACAGACTGTGAGAGAGTGTTCCAGGGAAAGTAATACAAAAACACGAGACTAGACAAGGACATAAGAACTAAGCAGGGAAGATAAGGGAGAGGAGAAAAAGTGCGTCCGCCTCCTCCGAGAGCCAAAGCAGAAAATAAAAGTGTATGCTGGAAAGCATGGAGACGTGGTCAGGTCTGCTGTGGATTTCTTCCAATGTTGTATGTTGGATTCATGAGGTTTGGTGCATGGCAACCCAGTACCAGGCAAGCCAGGGAAGGTGCTGGCCCAAAGTGTAGCCAAGCTCGTGACCACCTCCACCCTGACCACCACCTCTTCAACATCCTGGCTTCTGGAGAAAGCTTCAGATCCATCAGGTGCAAAACCAACAGACTAAAGAACAGCTTCTTCCCGTGGGCTGTCAGAACTCTTTGTTTTTTTTTTTTTGCCTGTCCCATTTGGTTCTTTAGCCGTCAGAATTGTTGTCTGAAGACCAACAAGGATACCCAATGGATTTATTTTGCCAAATGGATCATCGTGGCATTGCATTTGATCGACCTTTGTTTTTATTATTTATTTTATTTTATTTTCAGTTGTTACAGACGGGACAGACATGAGTGAGGGATAGGAAAGGGAGAAAGAAAGAGGAAGGAAAAGAAAAACAGAAGGGGAGAGGGACAGTGAGAAAGGGAAAAAAATCTCCTGGATCACCTGTTGAGAGAGAAAGAATAGAAAACAAGCAAAAAAAAAACCAAAGCAACATACTAAACACAACACCATCACCCCATGCAGCAGACTGTGACAGCACTGAGCAGCTCCTTCAGTGGGAGACTGCGGCACCCACGGTGTGGGACGGAGAGATTTCGCAGGTCTTTCCTCCCCACTGCTGTCAGACTCCATAATAAAAACTTTAACTGATCAAGCACACACATCCATACATATGCAATAATACTAAGTGCAATAATCCTTTCTGTCATCGTTGTATTTTTACTCAGTTGTATATAGCATTTGTATTTGTATTCTATTTTTATCTTATTGTATATTTATTTTATTTTATTCTACTGTATATAGTATTTTATTCTATTCTGTACAGTTGTGTACTGTATTTATTCTTATTGTATCCTAATTTTTGCCTCATAACTTTGCACTGT
>NW_024583288.1:56312-63209 GCF_018398535.1 Haplochromis burtoni | reverse complement strand
ACCCGCACCCCAAGGCCCTACCTGTGTGGGTGAGTGTGGTGGAGCGGGAAGAGGGAGGTAGCCAGGGATGGGGAGGAAAACGAGGGAGGGGAGGATGCCCCTCCCTAGGGCCAGCTCCCCCGCTGACCCCAGTAGGCACCCCCGTCCTCTGGTGCCCACCAAGGCAAGGGAGCCCAGGTCCATCCACACCGGGGCCTACGGTAGCAGCACTGCCAAGCCCCACAGGACCCGGGGCAGCCCACCCTACCCCACCGCAGAGGAAACTGTACCCACCCCAACATTCAATCATCTCAGAACTCGTAATGCAAGAGTGTGAGCAGACCTCTCCCATACAGTCATACAGCCACTCTGTCGCTGCTATTTATTATGCTCCCATTTTTTTTTCTCCTATGCAATATTTCAGCAGATGTGCAGATGATCCATGACCTTAATGACCTTCCACCCTTATTTATTATTTATTATATTTTATTACGATACCCTTGTAATGCTTGTTTTTCTTTTTCTTTTTTTGTATATTGTTTTCTTTACTTTCAGACCTTTGTGATCTTGCTGCCTAACTTCACTGTTCAAGCAACTGTATAATGATAATAAAAGTTCTAGGTTCTTTATGCATTTTAAGTTAATTTTATGTTTTTAAGCTACAATAAATAAGCAACTTCATGTTTAAAAAATCAGATTGTAATGTTTAGATTGTTGGTTTTAAAACAAACATTGGTGGAAACAATGTTCAGTCTATTTACAGTTGACGATATTTTAAGTTACACGCCACACTCGGTAGAGGGCAGCATTTTTTCCTTTCTCAGTGGGTGGTAGAGATTTGGAGATGGATGCAGCAAAGTTTTCCAGCTGTGGGTAAAGAGTGTGAGTGTCATTGCTCCCTTCACGTTAATGCAGCCATTGAGGTATGCAATTAGCATTTTATGTGTTGCTAGAAAAATAAGATGTTTTTTGTGACAGAGCTGTTTATATGTTAGTCACAGAATGTGTCAACATTTTGTAAAGGTCAAAATGTGAATGTTTATGTTGTTGAATAATATGCTTTATGAGAACGCCTTACTGTAAAAAATTGATTATTTTATGTTGTTTTGTACATCATGGCATCATTGGTAGCACCTGTGTCCAACAACCTGGAGAGAGTTACGTCGTGACAGAAACATATTCTGCTAGACTGCTGTTCAAGTGTGTTGAAGACTTAAAGGCCATCCAGGCCCTTAACCTCTTCAATTTTAATGAGAAAAAGACTGAAGTGATGATGTTTGCAGGTATCACTCTGACACCCTTGTTGATATCTGTTCCTTGGCCCAGTACATCAGGCTGACTATTACAAACCAGTGTGGAAAAATTATTTAATTTCCAGTTGAGGCAGCTGGCCAAAATAAAGCCAGTTCTTTCCAGGCAGCACTTTGAGAGTGTAATCCACACCTTTGTTACCATTCTGCTGGACTACTGGAATGAACTTTGCTTGAGGGCTGGTGCTTCTTCAGTGGCTCATCTTCAGTTAGTACAGAATGCTGCTGCATGTCTTTGAATCAGCACACACAATTATAAGCATGTTTCTCCCATTTTAACCTGGAACCACTGGCCGCCTATAAATTTTAGGATCACTTTTGGAATTGCTTTAAAAGGCTGTAATTATCTCGTCCCACATTACTTCCTGTTCTCTCAGGTCGGCCGATCAGCTGCTCCTGAGTGTATCGAAAGCTAAGCATAAGCTCAGAGGGCACCTTCACCGTTACAGCTTGTAAAACATTTGGAACAACTTAGCCTTGTACAGGCATTTATTAATCTTTATTCGTTTTTGTTGCATGGCTGTAGTTCCTTGTTTTCTCCAAAATCCGATGATGAGGATGATGATGATGATGATGAGCTGTGTCCAGCAGGGGGAAACCTTTCCACAGCTCTGCAGGTTATTACTGAGTTCATAAAATCATTATGCACACATGCTTTGATGCGCACTGAAACATTAAATTATGATTAAGAGGATTAAAGGTTTAATATGTGATGAAAATGAGGACAGCTAAAGAGGAAGAAGATCAACAGCAGAGGATGAGGAGATGCTGAAGCACAGGAAGGAGGTTTTGGGGGATATAACGTGTCTCTGGCTCGGACTCTTCGGATCAGCGAGTGATCCTCCCCCTCTCTGACAGGAGGAGGAGGAGGGTGAGCTGCTGCTCTTCACTCTCAGAGATGCAGCAGAAGTCAAAGAGAATCCTCGCTGATTTCTGCTGAGCAGGAAATCTGTCTATGGCATTGATTCAGTTTCTCAGAGTTTGACTAAAAATAATCGATGAAAGTGGGTCACTGCTCATTTGATCTTCTTTACATTCCTGACACGCTTCCATTTTCACTGAAGCTGCAAAGACATTTTTATCTGAGGAGGAAACTTGAGAAGCAACAGCGTTCTCGCACTCTTTGGCTGCTGACATGAAACTTTGGAGCATCTTGGCTGCGCTCGCAGGAGTCTGAAGGTTTCCAGCACGAACTGCGGCAACGCCTCCTCACGCAGAGAAAACATGAAATGTGGCAGCAGCCTCTGCACGCTGAACGTTGGTGGCCGCAGGTTCTCCTACACTGCGGAGCTGATGAGGCGTCTCCCCCTCAGCAGACTCAGTCGACTGCTTCGCTGCGTGTCGGAGAGCGAGCTTCTTGAGCTCTGCGATGACTACGATCGTGATCGCAATGAGTTCTTCTTTGACCGCCACTCTGAGGCCTTCAGTTTCATCATGCTGTACGTGCAGCACGGGAAACTGCGCTTTGTGCCACACATGTGTGAGCTTTCCTTCTACAACGAGATGCTGTACTGGGGCCTGGAGAGCTCTGATCTGCAGCTGTGCTGCCAGCGTCTTCTGGACGACCGCATGTCTGACGCCCTCGTGCACTTCTTCCCGGAGGAGGAGCTACCACGTGGCCCTGAGATTACGCAGAATCCTTGGCTGGAGAAGATGAGGAGAACATTTGAGGAGCCCACATCCTCGTTGGCTGCGCAGCTCCTTGCTTCAGTGTCAGTGCTGTTTGTAGTCATCTCCATGGTGATGCTATGTGCCAGCACCTTACCTGATTGGACAGCGCTGGAACAGCAAAGGTAGGACTCACACTGACACACACACTGCACTATTCAGAATCAGCCCCTGACAGACCCGGTCCAGTTCTGACAGGTACCTGCAGCAGGTAGAGAACTGATTCGGTTCGGAGGAAAACCGGGACCAGCAGCGGATTATTGATAATTGACTGATAAGCCACAAAGTGTACATGCTCCTGTGTGTGTAAAGCTTCTTGCCACAGTGGTAGCTCTGCATGCTTGAGTTGGCTGTGAGATGTGCTACCCAACACAACCGCAGAGGGATCTGTGTCTCCAGCTGGAATCAAACCAGCAACCTTTTGCTCACCAAGCAAATGCGTTAACCATTGCGTCATTGTCAGTGTACCTAATATGAATAACTTAACTCCCCTTCTGTGTGAAACCATTGTGAATGATTGTCTGACATCTCCACCTGTGATTTGTTAATTTTCAGCAACATCTCATTGGTCTATCTCTGCTTTCTCATTTGTCCCCTCTGGCCCCTCCCTTGCAGCATCATTGAGGCGGTGTGCATTGGTTGGTTCACGGCAGAGTGCATTGTCCATTTCCTAGTGTCTCGTGATAAGTGGGACTTCATTCAGCGGCCTCTGAACATCATTGACCTTCTGGCCATCCTGCCATACTACATCTCTGTTGCCATGACGAGCCTGACGGGCGAGAACTCGCAGCTGCAGCGAGCCGGTGTGACACTGCGTGTCCTTCGCATGATGCGGATCTTCTGGGTTATCAAGCTGGCGCGTCACTTCATGGGCCTGCAGACACTTGGCCTGACGCTTCGTCGCTGCTATCGTGAGATGGTAATGCTCCTGGTCTTCGTCTGTGTTGCCATGGCGATCTTCAGTGCGCTGGCTCAGCTGCTAGAGCACGGCCTTGACCTGGAGGCTGGAAACCATGACTACGCCAGTATCCCCGCTGCCTGCTGGTGGGTCATCATATCCATGACCACAGTGGGCTACGGGGACATGTACCCGATGACGGTGGCGGGACGCATGCTCGGAGGCCTCTGCGTGGTGAGCGGCATCGTCCTGCTGGCGCTGCCCATCACCTTCATCTATCACAGCTTTGTCCAGTGCTACCACGAGCTGAAGATGCGTTCAGCTCGCTGCGGCCGCAGTCTGTCGGGCGAATTCATCAACTGACCGTCATCCTGCTGCTGAGGAGGGGCGCTGCCATCAGCTCCATCACAATGAGAAGGATACAATTGATCGGACCGATCAAAAAAGCAACTCGAGTTTTCCCCTGATGCCTCCATCGGAGTGAATGTGTGTGATTGGCTGAATACAGGGTGTAGTGAAACATAACCTAACCCTCCATTTGCTGTTTTCAAGTCCAAACAGGACTCAGGTGACTTTACTTTGATAGTTTCTCATCCTGATTCGATCTTGGACTGAACTCACAGACAGTCAGGTTCTGTTAGGTTGCTCAGAAGAGTCGGGGAATAATGCGCTCACACAGTGAAATGGTGGTGAGATAAACTCACACCATGCGATGCCCCCTCAGGTTAGGCATGAGAGGCAACCCGGCGGTCTGTGGCATAATTGAACCCCTCCTTTGTTTCCATGATGACCATAGAGCCAGTCAGCTGAAGTGTTGAAAGCATTTGGTTTGAATGTCCGGATGGAGAAGCGGGCGGAGTGTGAAGTATCTGACTACTTCTTCTTCTGTGTGAAATGCCGCAGGGTTTGAACCAAAGTACACTTATACAGGCGACCCCTTTAACCTTTGACCTTTACTCCAGAGATGTCAAACTCTCCATTTAGGCAGCAGCTCATGTGTTTATGAACTCTGACCTCTGTTGCCTGATTTCGATCAGAAAACCACATCAGCTCATTAAAGGTTAAACCTGAAAACCTCACTGACTCCACCTGTCCATCATTTAAACATCGTCTCAGTGTTGCACAAAATACAATAACAATGAAATCAGGTTTTCACATTAGAGTTACAATGGGACTCACACAAAACACCTGACATTAAAGCTCCTGTTAACAAACCGAGCGAGCTGGAAGGAGACGAGAGCAGCGAGGAGGCGGGAAGGTCGTCACAATAAAGCGAGTTTGTGATGAATCACGCGTGGTTCATTGCCTCCTGCCGTGTGACTCCAAATCTTAAATCAGAGAAAACATTCACGGAGTGTGTGAGTTCTCACAGGAACGCAGCGTGTCGAGCATCTCTGAAGGACGTGGCTGATCAGAGACAGGAGCAGAGTTCAGCTTATTATTAGCCGGGTCTGCAGATAGAGACGAGGCACAGGAACCTTTCAGTCTTTTGTTTTGCAGAAACATCAGCAAATGTAAAATGATTCTGTGGGGAGAATAAACACCAGCATCACCCAGTCTTCAGGAATAACTTCCTGCAGATTTTTTATCCAGTCTGTGGTAACCCCTTCAGTTTCTCATGAATGGATATAGTATCTGAGACAGCAAACAGCCAGCTGTTCATCTGCATCTGAAGGTCAAAGGTCACTCTTTGAGAATGCCCACATGTTGGACAGAGAAGACAGATGGAGAGAAGGAAGCATGTCCACTGTGAACAACCATCTTTGAACAGAGGGTGGGGCTTACGACACCAACTGTCTGCCATCTATAATCCAGTCTGAGATGGTAAATGGCAAATGGCCTGCATTTGTATAGCGCTTTACTCACTCCCTAAGGACCCCAAAGCGCTTTACACTACATTCAGTCATTCACCCATTCACACACACATTCACACACTGGCAATGGCAAGCTACATTGTAGCCACAGCTGCCCTGGGGCGCAATGACAGAGGCGAGAGATCAGAAGCCATAAGAAGATCACCTGTAACCTTCACTAAAGCTGTTTCTGTGTTGTGATGGGCTCTGAAACCTGATGGAAACTCCTCAAATAAACCCAGCTGTTTTAGAACTACTACTCTCAGTGTTCTTCCTCCAAAAGGTGTCCAGCCCCCTCCTCCAGTTCTTCTGGGAAGCAGCAGGACATTCCCAGGCCTCCCTATCAAACCTCTGTCTCTCCATTTGGATGTGAAACAGTTCTCCTAGAGACCAGGAGCAGGGCTCTAGACTAACTTTTTGCCAGTTAGGCGTACCGGCACAAAAGTTAGGCGCATACAAATTTTATAATAATTTATATAATATAATGTGTTCTGGATACACTGTGCTTTTTCAGCATTCAAAGATTGATGACACCGTGTCAGAGCACTGGCTATGAATTTCAGAAGGATCAGGCCTTAACTTAACAGAAAAGTTAGCAATAGTTCTTTTCCTATTACAGCTACATCCACTTCTGTCGTGCCTAGGCGGCTCACTAGGGCTGGGTATCATCACTGATTTCTATAATCCATTCGATTCCGGTTTTCAAAGTCCCGATTCGATTCAACTTAGCCTCAGACAGTCAGAAATATTATAATTCTGATCATTTATCAGTACTGACTTCATCATAATTGTGAACATCACAGCAGATGCCTTTGTGTGAAAGTAACTGAGAATAAAACACAGAAAAACATGAAGGAGATTTTCCTGGTCTGGCTTTTTATAGCAGATAACCTTAAAAATATTCTACAATGTTCTGCATATAAAGTTTAAATTTCTTCAGTACTGAACAACAGAAAAAACAGGCTTTCTTGTCCGAGGTCATTTAAGTTAAAAAAAGAAAAGAAAAGAAAAAGACAGCAGCCACAGCGCTGTAAACAACGGTAGACTGGTGGGTAATAAGCAAATGAATAATACAGAAAACAGAGATTGGAGACGGAAACTGTTCTTGAAGTACAGAGAGAGAGAGAGAGAGCTAGCTGTGCATGGAGTGTGATTTTAATAGTCGTGGAAGCAAAACAGCAAAATTCAT